>NW_012101821.1:432992-441736 GCF_000951045.1 Mandrillus leucophaeus
TGCAGCACACCAACATGGCACATGTATACATATGTAACAAACCTGCACGTTGTGCACATGTACCCTAGAACTTAAAGTATAATAAATTTAAAAAAAAGATAACACATTACAGAGCCATTTGATTAATATTGTGCAGGGACTTGCATCACAGGCCACTGTATTAGAACTTTATCATAAAGAACACTGGAGAGCTTTCAAGAGGAGACAGACACTTATGAAACATCTGCTATACCCTGCTTCATTTTCCATGCTTCTTCCCCTGAGCTGAATTAACCACTGCAGGTTCCACCCCATAGTAGTTTACAACTTCACTGCCACTATCAGATTGGCCTCTCCAGGTCTGATGATCCAGCACCGACAGATGGACTACCATTACCTCAAGCCTACAGCCTCTTTCATCACCAACATACCTAGGGTCCAGTGAACTAGGTATAAGCTTGGGGTGATCATACAGCCATACCTTGTTGTTCTAAACCATCAGACTGAGCTTCTGACTCCTGACTCTAGTCTCCCTCTTTACTTTCTGCCATGTTACCTGGCCTAAAATCCCAGCCTCCACATTCAGTTTATCCTACTCTATCCCATATACAAACTATAGAACTGAGATCCGCCCTGAACCCCCATAAGTAACTAGGGGTTCCTAGTCCTCTTTCTCTATCATAAGCCCTTTTCTTTAACTGATTATTGTACGCTCAACTTGTCCCCCAATGGCAAGGGACCTGCTAAATGGGAAGACTTTGTGACATGCACTGTGACCCTGCCCTCTGACTTCCATGATTGCTATATATTTTTATTGCTGTTCCCCAGGAGAAAGAACGATTCCTGCTACTATAATTGCCTATTTACTACCTGAGCTTGTGAGCTTCTCATGGACCAGACTATACATATGGGCCAGAATTCCAAGGCTCAGTTTTATCTGTAGAATTTTCTTCTCCCTTTCCTCACTTGCTATCACTATTGTCCCAGGATGTCACATACCTCTGCCCATCCAAATTTAACAAGGCTATCATCCATACCATTTTAAAAAGTCATTCAGTAACTTAAAATATATACTGAGTAAGTAAAGTCTAAATGACTTGATCCAAATTTAGGTTTCTCAACAATCTGGTCACAAGCTTCCTTTTCAATTATCTATTACTATCCAAGAAAACTGATGACTGAGCTGTCCCCAGAATATTCCTAACATTCTCTCTATTCTTGGGCTTCCACTGGCAATTATTTCTTAACTAAGCATAAGCAACTAACTCCCCTCCTCATACTAAAATAATATTCCCATTACAAGACCCAATTTAAATTCCCTCTTCCCTCCAAAGTGATTGATTTTAGGGTACCCTCTCTGAGCTGAAGTAGGACTAAGTGATGGGTAATAAAAGCTGAACTTGAAGAAGTTCCACAAAGGAAGGTACTCACAGTAGACTCTAAGGCCTCTTGAAAGCCAAGACATAGAGAGCATATCCTTAGCCTTTGTCCAATAGACTTTTCTCCTTCATTATCAGACCAAAAAAAAAGCTTCTAGTATAGCCAGAGTATTGTTTATATTACCTAAATTATCTTTTTAATTAGAAATAGCAAGATCAGAAGCAGTGCAATGAAAATGGCAGCAAAACAAAGCCTATCACTTTTAGAAGTGTAAATGAATGCTCTGTGGATTTTTTTTTTTTTTTCCCAGTTTCATGAGAGGAGACAAGGAAATGTCTTCATAAAACTGTCACTTCTCAGGGAAACGTGTTAATGCTATGTAAATTAAAATGTGAAAGTCTACTTAACTGAAATCAGCAACACCAAGAGTTCTGCGTATGGAAAAGCACAATTCATCAGGCTAAGAACGAAGCCATCCCGCCTGCTGGTAGACAGTCATATCTCTAGCTTCGCCATTTTAGGGAAAGCACTACTCACTTTATGTTACAATGTAAGCAAGGAGTTCTAATTGGCTTTAAGGAGATTTTCCCTGGTTGGGAACTGGGAGGGTTAAGAAAGAGGAAACAAATATCATTTCTCTCCCTGAGAAAATTTAATAAAAGCTAAAGGATTCTTATGAAATAGAAGTTAACTGCACATGGATCCCCTGAAGAAACTTTTGGTCCAATGTGACTCATAAATTACTCTGTAAGATAAATATAATATTTAAAAAGCATGAAATGAACTTTTAAAAATGTGGCTATAAATATTAAAATATAAATTAAGTCGCATAACTATTCTTCTTTTTACATTCTTTAAATGTTAAAAAAAATTCGATTTCCATTTTATCCCTCATTTCTTAACAGCTTCAGGCAAACATTCTTTAACCATGTTACTCTCCGGGAGCACTGTTAAAAGAAATGATTACTCACAGTGTGTATAATCTTTATCAATTTTAGCTTTGTATTAGCTAAGAAAAGCCTGAGGCTTTCTGACCTGGAAAAGAAATATGATTGACTTGCTAATGAATGTAATACACTGACTTGCTAATGAATGTAAAATTGGTTTAGATGACCAGCTACAATGACTGAAGAGAATTTAAGGAGTGCTTTAGATTAAAAAAAATGCCAAATCAATAATTTAAGCTGAAAAACCCCACAATTTTCTATTTGCTGAAATAACATTTGCTGTACAGAGTGATTTGCCATTTTCAGAAATACACAACACAGCTTTATTTATTCATTTATTTATTTGTGTAAGGAGCTGTGCAACTTGCTGAAAAAAAACAAAGACACAAAACTTGACCTCAAGGAGCACTGTCCTCTAAGGAAGACCAACAATCTAAAAATTAGCAGTGGTACAAAATGATACACTGTAATACAAGCTATTTACCAAATACTACGAGGAAGGGAGAAAGCAAACATTTGGGAAGCTTTAGTGGTGAATTAAATGTGTTTGGAGAAAATTTCATAGAGAAGATGACCTTTGAGTTAGATAAGTCTCGAAAATAAGAATGATTTCATTAAGCAGAGAAATGAGGAAAGGTCATTTCAGACAGTGAGATCAGATTAATTAGAAGAGTAAAAGTTACAGGGACACAAAACAACCTTGCAAGAACTTTAAGTACTTAGTGCTACGCTTCTCTAAGTGTGGTCCAGAGAGCAGAAACATTTGTAGGAGCTTGTTAGAAATGCAGAACCTCAGGCCTCATCCAGATCTTTTGAATCAGAGTCTGTATTTTAACAAGATGCCCTGGTGAGCTGCAGGCACATTAACGTTTGAGAAGCACTACTCCAGTGCATACAGTAGATGGGAGAAGAATGATGTGGGAAGTGAAGATGCAAAGACAGATGGACGGATATCTTTGCTGTATGCCATGAAGTTTATACTGATCAGAAGAAATTAAGTGGTTTCTTAAGCAAAGAAGTGATGTAATCTGTGACTTATAAAGATAGTTCTGGTGACAATGCAGTAATATTTTATGGTGTAGAGACAGAAACGGACCATACAGAGATCAGTTTGGGCCTACAATAACATGTTAAGAATGATAGCTACCATTTACTGAGTGCTTAATGCATGCCAGACATTATGGGACAAACCTTATATTTTATATGTTATTTTAATCTTCCCATAATCCCCATTCTGCAAATGAGAAATAAAGTAGGAAAGGTTTTAAAAAATGTTCAAAGTCATATAAGTAGTTTGCAGATAAATGCTAGCCCAAATCTGATTTCAAAATTTGAGTTCTACTTCCAAAATACACTCCAATCTATTTATTTCACTTCGTTTCCACCCAAGTTCACAATACCATCATCTTCAGAATCACCACAATAGCCTGTCAGCATCCACTCTTGCTTGCTACAATCCATCTTTTATGCAGCAGCCTAAGTCATCTTTTTAAAACAGAAATTCATCTATTTAGCATCACACAGAACAAAATCTAATTTTTAACCACAGCCCACGAGTCCCTAATAATTTGGACCCGACCACATCTGAGAGCTCATCTTGTAACACATGGCCCCATCACTGTATTCTGTCACATTGTACACTGAATGACATTAAGCTCTTTTCCCTCTCTAGATTTTGGATTTGTAGTAAGCTTCACCTAGATCGCTCTTGTCCCAGCTCTATACATGATGGCTGGTTCCCAAACCAAGAAAACTTACTGATCTGAGCCAGTAGGGCTCATCTCTCATCCTGTCTCCACTGCATAACTGTTTACATATTAGCTGATAACACCTTTCCTCCTCTTTTAAGGTCATTAGAGTATCCTGTTAGTTCTATTCAGTGGCTCTTTTCACAGTTGAGTAAAAATTATCAGCATAATTTTTCATTTCCCATTTTTGAGACAAAATGGGAGAGTAAGTAGGGAAAAGTGGGACAATGATAATGAATATTAAAACTCCCCTGTTAACTATGATAATGCTCATTTTGGATTAAACCTGAAGATCAACCATTACCTGGCCATTTGTTTTTGTAAGCTGGTGGAAGAGTTCTTGCCTGGGTAAAACTCAGTAATCTGTATTGGTCTAGGATGCAAGGATGAAAGATCAAGAAAAATGTGCACTAAATTAAAATTAAAACTCTCTTCTGCATGCCACCCTGTGATTTGAAGCCTGTTTGTATACCTTTTATCTAATTTGATTGCACACTGACCCTAAAAATTAAGCATGGAGCAACCAAAATTTTCTACTGGGATGATCTCATCATTATATATTCTCTTATTTCCCGTATATTTAAAAAATCTAAATTCTTCTCTGAAACTCACTTCTTTCCAGATATTACCACATTATGTGCTACCCTCTGTACCAAAACTCTTCAAAAAACCTCTTAAATTCCTTTGGTCGGACGTTTGCCTTCAGCACTCCATAGAAACAATCTTGGCAATTTAGACAAAATTGGCTAATTCTTTAGAAGATGCAAAATATCAAATCTAAAAAGGAAAAAGATGACCTGAATAGTCTTATATCTATTAAAGAAATTGAATTTGTCATTAAAAAAATAAAGTTAACTCTAGTTCCAGAGTTTTTCACGGTTAACATTTACCCAAGCATTAATTTAAAAAAATATAAATTCTATACAGCTTGTTCCAGAAACTAGAAGAGGAGAAAACACTTCTCAATTATTTTTATGAAGGTAGTATTACCCCGACACCAAAACCAGATAAAGCACTACGAGAAAGGAACAGGCCAATATCCTATATGAACACAGATGCAAAAATTTTCAACAAACTCTTAACAAAACCAGTCCAGCAATATATAAAAAGGGCAACATATCATGACCAAGTGGGGTTTCTACTGGAATATAAGCTTTGTGCAACACTTGAAAATTGATCAATGGGACTTCCACTACCATTCAAGACTGAATAATAGGGGCTACATTTACATTCCATCTTGAAAAAAATGAAAAAACAGACAAAATACATGAAACAGTAACACTCAAAACAGTAAATATCAGGCAGTGAAGGACAGTGATCCCCCAAAAGATGGAAAAAACTAGAGGCGAGTCTTTTGATTACCCATCTTACTGTCTGAAGAAAGTTTCTAGGGTATGGCACAAGGAAGGAAAACCCAGATAGAGCCCAGACATCTCCCTGAGTTGAGAAGGCAGAGCTGACAGTTCACAGAAGTAGAAGTGGCTAGACTTCACATCAGAGAGTACTGGGACAAAGTTTTACAAAGAGAAAAATGCTGAAATATGCAGAAGGCTCAGTGAGTATTCAGTCAAGTACTAATCAATGCATACAAATGAAACTACCCGAGGTCAGGTAAAGAATCACTTGAAAATATTAGAGAAAACAGTATCCAGGGGTCAAACAGAGTCAGAAATAATGCCTATCTCAACAGCCAGAGGGTAAGACCTCATAATCAAGGTCATAGTCAACGAACTAACAATTACTTCAGTATTGGGGGAAACTTAACTCTAGATTAAATGCAGCTCTAGTGCTGCTAACAAAACTTAAAAGCAAGACCCACAAAGAATCAAATAGTTCCCAATTCACTCTGACCAAAAACAAAGCTTAAAAATATTTTAGACTACAAAAACATAAAGCACCCAAGGTAAAATTCACAATGTCTCATGTTAAAATATGATCAGGAATACAAAGAAGCAGGGAAATATAATCTATAATGAGAAAAAAATAAATAAATAAAAATTGACACAGAAATGACACAGATAATAGAATGGGTAGTCAAATATATTAAACCTAAAATACATAAAACATAATATGGTTCTTATAATTGTATTCCATTTGTTGAAGCAGTTAAGAAAAGATTGAACACGTTAAGTAAAGATATAGAGGCCGGGCCTGGTGGCTCACGCCTATAATCCCAGCACTTCTGGAGGTCGAGGCGGGTGGATCATGAGGTGAAAAGTTCAAGACCAGCCTGGCCAACATAGTGAAACCCCATCTCTACTAAAAATACAAAAAATAAAAAATAAAAAAAATTAGCTGAGTGTGGTGGCGGGTGCCTATAATCCCAGCTACTCGGGAGGCTGAGGCAGAAGAATCCCGTGAACCTGGGAGGCGGAGGTTGCAGTGAGCCAAGATTGCGCCATTGCACTCCAGCCCGGATGATAGCACAAGACTCTGTCTCAAAAAAAAAAAAAAAAGATATAAACAAAATTTAAAATGACCCAAATGAAACTTCCAGAGGTTAAAATTAAACATCAAAGAGGGCAAATACATAGAATGAAATTAATAATAGACAACACATCAAACAGAGAAAGATCAGTGAACTTGAAAACATATGCAAAGCTCTAAACTATCACTTGGGGGTAGACTGTAATAAGTTAAAGCTGTATACTGTGAACTCTAAAATAACCACTAAATACAGCAAATAATTACAACTAATAAGCCAACTAAGGAGAAAAGTTGAATCTTTTTAAGTATATAATGAAACCATAAGAAGGTAAAAAATGGGAGGGAAGAAACCAGGAACAAATATGGTACAAAAAGGAAACAAACAGAACAATAATTTTTTTTTTTTTTTAGATGGAGTCTCACTCTGTCGCCAGGCTGGAGTGCAGTGGCGCAATCTCAGCTCACAGCAACATCTGCCTCCCGGGTTCAAGCCATTATCCTGGCTCAGCCTCCCAAGTAGCTAGGACTAGATGCATGCACTACCATACCCAGCTATTTTTTGTATTTTTAGTAGAGTGTTTCACTGTGTTAGCCAGGATCGTCTCGATCTCTCGACCTCGTGATCTGCCTGCCTCGGCCTCCCAAAGTGCTGGGATTACATTGTGAGCCACCACGCCTGGCCAGCACAATAATTTTTTACTGTGGAATTTTTATTAAATTCTGGAGACAATATAAAATCAATAAGCATTTAAAGAGGGGAGTAAAAAGTACAAGCCACGTAAGTTTTTTAGATTCTTAATTATTAAAAATAATGATTTTTCTTTTTGAATTATCTTCTGGCAATAAAATCACATATTAATGTGATAATGTGTAATCTATTTATTCCAGTAAGAAATATGTTTATATCTTGTATAACCCAAATACTGGAATTCTAAATATTAGTTTTTTGTTTTCTTTTTTTTTTTTTTTTTGAGACAAGAGTCTCGCTCTGTCCCCCAGGCCAGAGTGCAGTGGCGCGATCTCGGCTCACTGGAAGCTCCATCTCCCGGGTTCATGCCATTCTCCTGCCTCAGCCTCCCGAGTAGCTGGTACTACAGGCGTCTGCCACCACGCCCGGCTAATTTTTGTATTTTTAGTAGAGACAGGGTTTCATCGTGTTAGCCAGGATGGTCTCGATCTCCTGACCTCGTGATCCGCCCACCTTGGCCTCCCAAAGTCCTGGAATTGCAGGCGTGAGCCACCACACTCGGCCTAGTTTTTTCTTCTTAATGTACTGACTGTATTTACGGTAATATAATTTCCCTCTACTTGCTATGTAATAATCACTTTGAATATTATAGTCAAGTATTGAAAAATGTAAATAAACATTTTCTTATGATCTAAATTATATTTTAAATTACAATATTTGCTTGCAAACCTAATCAAAGATTATTTCTGTTATGTGCTCTAATCTTCAAATTATAATCTCTATAAAATATTTTAAAATATAAGGGCAATATGTCAATGAATCAAAAAAGAAATGAAATATATCCTCAAAACTACATGTAGATGCCATGTAATTTGGCAGAAACATTCTTTAGTGGCATGAAGGATGCTAACAACTGACTGCTCCTATTTCCTTTTGTGTAATTCAAACTGGGAGAAGAAACAAAAATCAAATTTCAGCAAATTCCATTTGATCTTTCTAACCAAGCCTTCTGCTATCTAAATTTGAACTTCTTCACTGACTAGTAGGTTATCTATGTACCCGTATTAGTTATCATTTTTAGGTTCAGGGACAACACTAGATGTTCTTCTGGAACTTTCCCCTGAGGATTGTTCCATCCTCTTAGTGAAGTGCCTCCATGCTACATACATCATACTTGAGATTTGGGGGCTAAATTTGCCTTTCACTTATTAACAGATATATTATATTAGAGATATATGTCCACTGGGAGGGCACCTCTGTTTACTTGCATCAGGTTTTCATGAGGAAGCACATCTACTTGGGTAACCTCTCTGGCTTTGGTCCCAACCAAAAGGGAGTGACTTACCTGACTGGAAAGTCTGAGAAAATTAACCTGCCTCTACAATGTAGGCCATTTCTCTTTCAGTGGCACCCTGACCTTGGGAGACTTGCACTGGGGTCAGCTGTCTATCCTGGAGTAAGAGAACCCTCCCAAGAGGGTTTGAGTTCTTTGTAGGTGCTGGATATTAGTGCTTTGTCAGATGAGTAGATTACAAAAATTGTCTCCCATTCTGTAGGTTGCCTGTTCACTCTGAT
>NW_012101821.1:446036-491568 GCF_000951045.1 Mandrillus leucophaeus
GCATCTGCAGAGGTTTCTGCTGCTTTTGTTTGTTTGTTTGTTTAGCTGTGCCCTGTCCCCAGAGGTGGAGTCTACAGAGACAGGCAGGCCTCCTTCAGCTGCTGTGGGCTCCACCCAGTTCGAGCTTCCCAGCGGCTTTGTTTACCTACTTAAGCCTCAGCAATGGCGGGCGCCCCTCCCTCAGACTTGCTGCTGCCTTGCTGTCAGATTGTAGACTGCTGTGCTAGCAATGAGGGAGGCTCCGTGGGCGTGGGACCCTCGAGGCCAGGTGTGGGATATAATATCCTGGTGTTCCATTTGCTAAGACCCTTGGTAAAGCGCAGTATTGGGGTGGGAGTTACCCAATTTTCCAGGTGTTGTGTGTCTCAATTCCCCTGGCTAGGAAAAGGGATTCCCTTCCCCCTTGCGCTTCCCAGGTGAGGTGATGCCTCGCCCTGCTTCAGCTCTCGCTGGTTGGGCTGCAGCAGCTGACCAGCACCAGTTGTCTGGCACTCCCTAGTGAGATGAACCCGGTACCTCAGTTAAAATGCAGAAATCATCCGTCTTCTGTGTTGCTGGCGCTGGGAGCTGGAGACAGGAGCTGTTTCTATTCTGCCATCCAAAATATTATTTTCTTCTACTGAAATCCTGCATCTGTCTCTGGATTGGTTCAAGGTTTAAGATGGGGAAGAAAGGGATAGATCCCCACTAAACTCCAACATCTTGGTAGATATACAAGGAATCTTGAGAAATAAATAAGAAATTGACCAGGTGGGTAGGTTTTAGGGGGCAAAATCGCATGGGAAATTATAGTATTTTGATCCAGGGCTGAGGGCTTCAGTGTGATAACCTATGTGGGCTTTCAACCCTGAGTGAGGCACGGAATCAGGCAGATAATTTAAGACTTTGGGCTGCTTTGGTTGACCTTGTGGTGTGGCTGAGACAGAGAGTGGGTGTTTCCAGGCATTGCTGGGTGGAATATTTGCAGCTTTCATTGTGTCTCTGAGCCAAGACTTCAGGTTTTTACCACAAAATCCAAAGGCAGAACTGTGGCAAGGCATTAAGATGTGACTACTAACTGGGCCTTGTCCACTCCTGGGATGTAATGTCACCTGCTCTGTCTGGGACACTCAGGTGTATAGTTGCTGTTTTGTGGGGAAGCCCTACACAGTTGCAGAATGAGTTTGGGAGGGGGACATTTATAGAGGAGAAATATGTGTCTTTTCACATGGTCCACTCAAATCAAAGAGATTTTCAGTAGCAGATACCAATGTATCCCAGAGGAGTTATGTTGTCTACACATTTTTTTAAAAAACGATAAACAAGGTGAGTAAAACAGAGGAAGTTATGAAGTGTTTTGATGATGGCTGTGACAATCTAAAGCATCTGAAAGAACCATCTGGGCCCTCAGTGCTTATTCCCCTCATTCCCAAAAACACATCAGTACATGCAGGAAAAGAGATGAGAAAGAAGAAATTTTGTAATTCCAGGCCCTGAAATTAATTTGCCTTAATCAATGTTTACATCAGAGTTTGAGGAAGACATTAGATAGTTAATGGATTATGGATGAGAAAAAAAAAGTGAAAGCAAGGAATAATGACTGATTTTCAAAGCCTATTTTCAGATGAAGATTATTTATCTGCCTGGGAAAATCTCACAAAGTCATAGAAAGCCACTTTTTTAAGGAAGAGGAAATGTGTTGTCATTTCATAGAGTATAACTTCCTCAGTCCTAAAAATAATGAGTAGCTGACCCTATAAAAAGAGAAGTTTGAGAACTTTTATGAACAATATGAGGATTTTAAGATTATAGCTCTGGATGATGACAAATTGGAGGGTTTCATTCACATAGACAGAGTGAACTCGAGTTACTTGAGCAATCAGTTACACAAAGTTTTGAATGACTGATACAAAGAAAAGGCAGCAAATTGTGTAACGCTGAATACTCCTTAAGCTTCTCAGGATAAAATTGTATGCCAGTAAATGAGATTGATGAGTTGGAGGAGGTAGAGATAATTCCCATAGTTCTAAAAGAAGCAAAAGCAAATTGATTAAGAATCCATTTGCAGTGCATGCTCACATTTATATAACCATCTTTAGTTTATTCAGCATCAACCAAAGCCTAACAAATCCAAAAATCTGAAACAGGAATATCTCTCAATGGTTTGCCAAAGGAAGAACTCAATACAAATCAAATTGAATATGTGGAGGTGATTAATGGCAGGGATCTGCATAGGTATTAAACTCACATTCTAAAAATGAAAGCAAAGAAAATAAAAGAGCAAGAAAGCAAGTTGTAAAAGAGCACAAGAGAATGGAGAAGAAAGCTAACAAATGAACCTTCAAACTAGAGAAAAGAAGGCAGGAAAATGAACTGCTGAACCTGAAGAAGAATGTTGAGGGTCTAAAGTTATCACAGTGGGACATTTAGAAAAAGGCGCATTCCCCATTAGGAACTCCTCATTATGTTCAATTATGAATCAGAATATTTTTACTGCCATTTTTTACTAACGGGTATTGAAAAAGAAAGTATAGTATTTTAATTAATTCTTTACCAAGGTTTTCCTGCTAATCCTCTTGTACATATTGTCATACTTTTTATTTTAATTTCTGTATTAATGTTATTTTAATGTTTAATTTTCAATGTTGACATTAAAATTAATGTTATAACCTTAATTAGAAGGTAAGCTAAGCTTACATTAGCTCTTAAATAATTTGATTTAATGAAAATAAAATATCTGGACAAATTAATAAAAAATATTTTCAGAACTTGAAAAAAAAAATCCAAAGGTAACAGAGCTCCAGAAGGGCGAGAGTACTAACATGTAGAGTGCTAGCTTTACATTCTTAATGCAGGCCTTTGATAAGCAGCGGTAGATCAGCTATTCCAAATCATTTTTCTTCTTATTCTGTTTTAAACCATATTCACAGCCAAAGAAGAATGTGTGAAAGGGCTCACTTCTGGAATCATGTAGCTTTGTCTATGGCTTCAAGAGCTACCCCTTCATCACCATATCACAAGTTGTCTTTGATACACAAATTCTCATAATAGTTTTTGATATTAAAGACCTAAACTTTTATTTCACCAACAGAATGGTGATATTTTAACAATGAGAAAATAAAAACGGAGAAGGCTCTTATTATAAAGAGAATATATCTTTTTTTTAAGGTAGAGAAACAACTTTGAAAATAAGGCAACCTAACGTGTAAGAAAGCAATCTAACAGCATTGTTCCTAGACCATTCTGACTCTAGACATCAGGGATACTCTAGAAATTAAGAAGGAATGGGAGAGATTTGAAATTATGCTAGAGTATTATTAGCAGAACAGGAGCAGTTTGAAAATAATAACAAAGAAAGGAGGACAGTATCATAAAACAGAGAGTACTAGAAGAACGGTTGAGATCTTAAAAAAAAAGATGAGACATAGGTGAAAAAGGGAAATTAAATGATCAGAGGCCAGGCTAGATAGATATAAAAGGCAAAAAAGAGATGCACCCAAGTATAACAGCTACTACTCTTTATGAGTTTATTAAATGAAAGCAGTGATGGTTTATCAGTATTATCAGATCAGACAGTGAGATTTATGCCCAAAGACGTCTAATAAAGAGTGGTAATATATTTAAGAGCAGACTGAAATAACTACCTAAGGAATCAAGATGCAAAAAACAATGGAGAAATGTGCTCTTAGTATACCTATCAGTGCTCTACAGATTGTATTCAGAAAGACTGGAAATAGGTACTGAGGTACTATAAGAAAGACCACTGTAAGACATTTCAAGTACTGTTCGGTGAGTTACATGGTAACATAGTTACTGTAAGTGGGATTCAGTTCTTATCTGTGTCCTGAGGAAGAGATACACAATATTTATGAAATTAGAATTCTAAGAAAGTATAGGGAAGGTAAGACATTCTAAAACCATATAAATATTAGCTATTATCTTGCTATGACTACTACTACATTACAGTTACTATTACTTCTATTGCTGCTGCTATAAAATGGTGACATGAAAAAAAAATGATAGACTTAGTCTGGTTCTGTCTGGATGATGAAGTAGAACAGGATTTGTATGATACCTTTGGTCAACCTAGAACTATTTTATATCTTTTATTATGAGAAGACTGACAGAACAGAATCTAGAAAAGAATGTTAGAAAAACACATGTCTGGGCCCCAAAGACAAAAACTCAGATTCAGCAAACAGCACTATCTCTGCATGACATAAAAAAAGAAACAAAATAAACAAGTTACTTCATTAAAAATTCAACTGACCTTCCTAAAAGGATTATAGGAAAATAGAAAGTCAAACATTGGTGGTATAGTCTACTATTCAAGTCCTGGCACATTTAAAAAGTAGTATGTTGAGTCAGAGATAATGATTTTAATATGCCCTAAGGGAATGTCTTCAAAAACCCCTAGAGTAGCTCTGCACTATGAATCAGCTGTGGTAGTCAGCCTCAAACATACCCCATTGATCCCTGTTTTGTGATATTCGCATCTTTGTATAGTCCCCTTCCACAATGCATATGAGTTGGTTGGTGTGACCAACAGAAGATAGCAAAGGTAATGATATGTCACTTTGAAGGCTAGGTCAGAGAAGGCGCTGTGATCTTCTCTTTGCTTTCTCTTGAATCACTTCCCTGGACGGAAGCCAGTTGCCATCTTGTGTGAACAGTCAAGGTATCCCGTAAAAAGTCTAATGTGGCAAGGAACTGAAACCTGTCAAAGCCAGTGAGGATCCAACAGGTCCCACTAACAACCATGCCAGTGAGCCATCTTGGAAGTGAAACCCCTGGTCCCTATCAGTCAGATGACTGCAGTCACTCTCCCACACACACACACATGCAAAGACTAAAGAAAAAGTTTATCTCTGAAGTATTATGGCCACAGAAGGTTTTTGTTTTCTCTATAATTTCCCAAAATTGGCATTGTTTTAAAATTTAAGAGAAGGCAGAGAAGAAACAGACACAGAAAGTATACATTGCTGATATGGTTTGGCTGTGTCCCCACACAAATCTCATCTTGAATTCCCACATGTTGTGGGAGATACCAGTGGGAGGTAATTGAAACATGGGGGCAGGTCTTTCCCATACTGTTCTCATGACAGTGAATAAGTCTCATGGGATCTGATGGTTCTATAAGGGGGAGTTTCCCTGCACAAGCTCTCTTTTTGCCTGCTGCTATCCATGTAAGACATGACTTGCTCCTCCTTGACTTCTGTCATTATTGTAAGGGCTCCCAGCCACGTGGAACTGAGAGTCCATTAAAACCTCTTTTTCTTCCCAGTATCAGGTATGTCTTTATCAGCAGCAAGAAAACAGACTAATATAACTGCCAAGAAACTGACTTGAACAAAGAGTCAGAAATGGAACCATTTTGCAGCTGAGTGAGATTGGAATTGCCCAAAAAGCAGACTTTAATATTAAGACTTGATGCAGGTGGATCCTGGAACGAGCAGTAGAAAAGAGGAGACAAGGAAAGAAGGAAAGGCAACACGGGCTGTGGTAAAGATTTTTTATCAGTGTGTGTAACTGGGATTCAAGTCCACTAGAGACTCCTGGGGGACCCATTCAAGGGAGAAAACAGTTGAGCAATTTCTCATTGGATGAGAGCTATTACCAGTGGTATTTACGACACTTACAGCAATCCTGCAGTCAATGTACATGTGGTAAGAAGTGTATAGGAATGCAGACTACTGGAGAAAGATGGTCACACATACCAACAGACTCTGCTGGTCTGTCACATCAGCAGAGGATATATGTAGGAGACATTGGCCAATGACATTGGAAACACAGACTGGGATTGTTTTGTGTCTCTGAATTCCTAAATAAAGAGCCTGGATTCTATTTTATAAGCACTGAAAGAAATAAATGATTGACTTAATTTTTTATTATGCAGAATTTCATATGTAAACATATGAGATTGTGAAGAAAAGTATACTGAACTTCCATGTACCCATCATCTAGTTCCAATAAACAACAATTCTGGCCTATCTTACCTTATCTATACTCCTATCCGTATTCTCCCATTCCATATTACTTGAATCAAATTCCAGACTTACATCAATTATTCATAAATATTTCAGTATGTATATATAAAAATAAGGACCTCTTTTTAAATACAATACCACTTTCTTTTTTGGGTTTTTGTTGTTGTTTTATTTGTTTGTTTGTTTGTTTTGAGATGGAGTCTCACTTACTCTGTTGCCCAGGCTGGAGTGCAGCGGCAAGATCCCGGCTCACTGCAACCTCTGCCTCCTGGGTTCAAGCAATTCTCCTGCCCCAGCCTTCCAAGTAGCTGGGATTACAGGCATGCACCACCATGCCCAGCTAATTTTGTATATTTAGTAGAAACAGGGTTTCACTATGTTAGCCAGGCTGATCTCAAACTCCCGACCTCAAGTGATCCGCCTGCCTTGGCTTCCCAAAGTGCTAGGATTACAGGCATGAGTCACCACACCCAGCCCCATACCACTTTCAAACCTAAAAACATTAGCAATAATTCCTTAATACCATCAAATATCCAAGCAATATTCAAATTATCCATTGACAAAGTTTTAAAGAGAATTGTGTGATCTAAAAAATGATTGAGAAAGGTTACTCTCCCATCGTGCACAGGATGGATTAAAGTCAAGAGGGCCAAAATACAGAAGGGGCAGTGTAAAGGCCACAACAACAGGAGAGAAATTAAATGAGACAGCCACGGTGTGAGCTAATGTAACTGAGATGAAGACATGGACCCTGAGAGACATGACAGGCAGGGAAAGCAAATATGAAGGAACACAAAAGTAGGAAGAGCAAAAATTCTGCTGGGACACACAGGCAAGCACAAGGGATTATTGGTTTAGTATGGGAAATGACAAATTTAGTCACGGACCTATTAAGTTTAATAGGATGGACGTCTGGTGGAAGTATATAGGTAATACCTCAAAGATGCAGAACCACAGTTTGAGGGAAAGACTGACATTCAAGATTTCAACTTGAGAATCACAAAGGTTATGACTAAATGAAAGTTTGTAAAAAAAAAAAAAAAAAAAAAAAAAGTAAAGGCAAGACAGAACTTCGTGCTTTCCTTAAAGAACTTGAAATTAAAGCAAAAAAAAAGTGAAAGAAGGCAAGAATGAAGTAGTCAAGGAAGTGAGAAAAAATACAACAAGCACTGAGATTTATCAGAGTAGCCAATTTCAAGAAGGATGAAGAAACTCATAAAAGGTGCAGGGAAATATTCTGGAGAATCTAAAGTCCATCAAATGCTCAGTAGTATTCATTTATATTCAGATATTCAGCAACTATTACAGAGTTCCTATTATGTGTGAAACACTGTCCTAGGTCCCGGATATACGGTGGTGAAAAGAGCAGGCTCAAACCCTTCCTTCTTAGAGTTTACAGCGTAATGAGGGAGGCAGACATTAGTCAGTTGATGATGCAAATAAATAACTATAAACCAAACTGAGTGCAACAAGGGGAAATCCAATGTGGCAGAGATGAGGAATGCACAATAGGGGAACCTGATCTCTTCTGGGACAGTAGCAGAAGGCGAAGGATGGTTTCCTTGAGACGTTGAATGTACTAGATAGCCACAGCCTCTAGTACTGCTATTTGACCTGTGAGTAAAGAATGACATCATTGTTTTTGTCATTCAAAAAAGAGGTCTGGTAGAGGAAATAACCAGACCTCAATTCTAAAAGAAAAGGGATTTTTACAAAGTTCTTATAATCAGTTAACTGTTGCAACACTTTGTACAAATGTTTACTACCGAAAGGAAACATCATCAAAGGCAATATGTGAGAACATTCTAAATTATTTTTAACAATGTCTGACATATTATATGAGTGTCATAAAAGAAAATGTGTATTTTGGCTTTAGTTTCTGGTAATATACTGTTACCACTGAAACAAACCTTTTTTTTTTTTTTTTTTTTAATTGAAATCAGTATTTTGGTTCTCAAGCTCAAGCAAAGGTTTTGTTTGGAAATTCGTTTCTTTTGTACTTAACAGGAGGACAGAAATCTAGAATAGTGGAGCACCATGCCAAAATAAATCACTAATCAAACCTTTATTTTTTCCTATGCTGTTTACATCTGCGTAATTAATATACAAAAACTTACCTCCAGAAAGTCACAAAGCAAAGGTTTTAAGAGCTAGCCCATCTAATAAATAATAAACTTTAAATTCAATTAATCTAAAACTTAAGAAATCAGGATCAGAGACTTAAGCAGTGCTTGAATATTTTATCAAGTAACTTCGATGAAAAGTAAACTCTTAAAATATCCTTCAGAATGTGCTTGAGATTATCTTATTATGATTGAAATATTACAATTTATTTTTTTTTAAGCAAAAGTTAGGCACCTTTCAGAAATCTTCCTTAAGAAATAGGCTAGGTTCAAAAGTCTGAAAAGTTGATTTATATAGTTTTAGATTTCACAATGCAACTAATCTGTAACAGACTATCACTGGTTAAGATTCACTGTAATATTAAAGAATATCCACAATCAACTGAAAAAGTTATTAAAATACTCCTTCCTTCTATAATTACGTATTTGTGTAAAGCCAGATTTTACTTTAAACAAAATACCATATTGCCTCCAATTGAATGCAGAAGCAGGTAAGAGAATCCAGCTGTCTTCTATTAAGCCTTATATTAAAGGCATTCACAAAAATGTAAAACAGTGCCACTCTTCTCACTATATATGTGTGTGTGTGTGTGTGTGTATATATACACACATATATATATACTTGTTTGTTTTGTTTTGTTTCAGAAAACTATATTACATATGTTAACATGTAATATGTTTTCATGGTTTTTAAATGATTTAGTAAATATTTTTAAAATGTTTCTGCTTCAATTTCTAATATGATAAATACCAATAAAACCTGCATAAACAAAGTTATTTGCAAAGGTCTTCAATAATTGTTAACAGTGTAGAAGGGTCCTAAGATCCTGCAGAGGTATAATTTCTGTTTACCATGTTTGCAGTTCATCTTGGATCATTCCTGGGATCCTTTAAGCATAACATACCCCTTGCAGTTTACAATTATTACACTGTAACTTCCAGAGGGGTTTATATCAACACCATGAACAAATTAGTAATGCCAAGGAAAGAACAGGATATTTGCTCTGGCAGGTTTTTACAGATTCAAGAGGATAGGAAAAAATTATTGTCAACATTTATTATAAAATTTTTGTGAAAACAATATATCACCTATACTGGGATTGTCATATATATGTTTTTGAAAATGAAAATAGCTGTACTCTACCGAATTATAAAGTAATCATTAAAAATTTAAGCCTGTATAATACAATAAAGAAGGTTCTACAGATCACTCAAGTCTACACACTGTCCAAAACATAGTAATGTATTGGTATGTTTTCTTTCAGACTTTATTTTTTCATATTAAGGGGGGGGTGTTTGTGTCTGTAAAGAAGAAATAACCCAAGTATAAACTTAGCCACAAGAGCATCATGATAAAATAAATTTCAGTTTGAAAATCTCTGCATTCTGAAAATCACTGATATCTGAGTTAGAAAGCTATCATAAGAGCCTAAGTGTTAATGTTATTAAATCAAATGTAAACTGCCTTACATGCTATACAATTAAATTTGCTATAAAATTAAATTAAGTTTTAAATCTAAAATGTAGCTGAGTAACAGATCTAGACATCAAACTGTTTTCTAGTTAAAAACTTTAAGACTGTAAATATGCTGAAGCCATTCTACTGACCATATTAAAATGCTGTTACAAATTAGAATAAGGAAAAGTGAATTGTCACAGTGCTTTTTGGTATTTTCGTATGACTAAGAATGTCTGTATTTTTCAAATCTTGTATGAACATCTAATTATCTCACTGAATATCTACTTTATCTATCAATTTAGCTTTAAAATCTCACTTAAAAAGTAATGTAATCCTATACACTTACCAATATTTAAGTTGTGTGAAAAGGTAAGAAGTAATTAGCATCAAATGTTTCTTAAATTAGAGATCATCTGTTTTTAATTCTTCCTCAGATGTCTTATCACCCTTCACTATGGAAAATATTAAATTTCCATAGATTCAGCAGATTGAAACAATTTTTAGAAGGAGACAAAAACTGACAGAACTGACCATAGGCAATAAAGTCAAAATGATAAAATCCAAAATATGTGGTGAATGCTTTTTTTCTCACCTACCTTGCAAATGTTTCAACTTGGTGCTTTTGATTATGTAATCTGCTCTCCTAAAAAAGGAAATAGGTATTTATGTAGCCTCCTGAAGTGTTTTATGCATTCAGGTATCACTGACAAGTTCCAGCAATGAGATTTTGAACGATTATCTAAAATAATTTATTGAGGCTCAGGGTTTTTGTTTTAAGTTATACTATATTGAAAATTATTTCATTATATTTCAATTTATCTTAGATCAAATGAGTTTTGAGCAAAATAAAGTCAATCTATTATTTTGACTTAATATACATTGTTTATAAAATTTAATTTTATACATTTTTTCCTGGTTTCAGAGTTATCTCACACACTGCCCATTAACACAAATTACAAGTATGAACTGAACAGGCATCAGATAGGAAGAAAGGCACTTATAAACTAATGTAAAAGTAATCCAAATAACAAATATGAGAATCATATTAACTTGTCATATTTTCAGTTCAAACAATGCTACTGTAATAATTAAGTTATTGTTATTAAGGAGCATACTGAATATATATGAAAGCACCTACTCAAAATATATAAATTCATTTTAGATTTTATCAAAAGCATAGTTAATTCAAATGGACATAAATATTTTAGACTGCAAATAGTTCCATTTATACGCATATAGATGTTCTCACAGGCTATATGAAGTCCCCACCATGTTCATTTGAAGATAAATATATACAGCATTTACTTCAGTTCACAAAGTGTGGGCATAAAGCAATCTACAGAAGCTTTTTATAGGGTTTAAAAGAGTTCTAATCACCCATGCCAACTGCAGTCTTCTCTCAACACAAAACTTCTTTTGAAACCAAGCATTCATTTGCTAAAACAAGGCATCTGCTGTTAAGGAGATTGATTATCCTGGGGCCTGACCTAATTGGGAGATTAGATATGGTTCTCTACGCTGGATGGCATGGCTTACAGAAAAAAAAAAATGAGACTGAAAAAAGAGCAAACTTCTTTCAGCCTCCTTTATTTAATTCTAATTTTCTTTAAATAGAAACAGAATTACAAATGTTAGGTTGGTGAAATTAGTGTGTTTTGAGTTACAAATTCATTGAGCTCACCAGGTCATTTCTTTAGTAACAGATACATATTTGTTCTCATTACATAAGTCAAACATTGCCAAATAAATGACTTTTGTCATATCCCACTGAGTGAAGATGACCACATATAGGTACACACACACACACACACACACACACAGACAGACACACAAATCTGGTCTTTTGCTAATGGCATCATTCCAGTGTTTTCTGTTGCCATTTAGGTATTGGTTCTTTTTCCCTAAACATAGACATCACCTCATTGCTGTGGCTAATTGCATTTTTCTTCCTAGCCTTTGACAACCAGACCTTTGTTAATGCTATTCACCAATATATCAGACTCAGGTCATCCATCCAAAACATGACAAAAGACCCAGATGCTCATGTAAATTGCACTCCCCAAAAGTACTGCCCTCTTCCTCAGGGCAGATACAGATTCATGACCCCCTCCCATTTTTGTTCACTCCCTTTGTTTTCACTTAATCTGTCATGCTTGAAAAAAGTGGTTATTTATAGACTGTAAGAAACATTATGCATTTTTACATTATAAATCAAATAATCAAGTTGATTATGAAGATATAATTTTCTATACAAAATTGTAAAACAGCCTGCTTCAGTTGAACTTCAAAATGAGTCCCTTTTCAGAATGAAGACTTCCTTCTATTCACTTTTTTCACCCTTTCTTGAACTCTTGAGTTAAAACCAAGTTTGATTGCCCTCTTTCACTGAGGAAAAAAGGAAGAAAAAACTTTCAAATAGAAGTGTTCAAGCAGAAGTGCAGGATTGAATCATTAATAAAATATTTCATTTATAATGAAAAAGTCAATTTTACTTGATGCTTATTATTGCCTTCAGTAAAATTTGCATTAAGCATCAATTACTCAGAATTTCTACTTTCTAAAGCTTTAAGCAACTTTTTTAAGTAACGTAAAAATAATTTCAAGATACTTTCAAGAAACTACTATAATAATGCTTTCAAAGGAAGCTTATTATAGATTAAATGGCTTCAGGAACATACTATGTTTGTATAAATATAGCCATATTCCAGAATCAAGATTTCTTTCTATTCATTCTTCATCTTTTATATATTTTCACCTATATATTTTAATATTCACCATTTTTGGAAACTAAGTCACTACAAAAGATGGCAGAAACAGATAATTAAACAGAAAAACAATTTATCCAGATAGAAACAAGCACTAATATTTTGATATTTTAAGAAAAGCACCAAGATCAAACTAACATATAAATTTCTGACCTTAATTTTAAAGACTTTCAAATTTAATTAAAATTGAGTGAAAGCTTAGTAAAATGGTAAGAAACTTACAGGGTTACAAGTGCTACTATCCTTATCTTCCACTCACAAGTACAACCACACTGAATTTAATATGCTCACCTGTTAGTCATAATACCAAAAAAAATCAGAAATATCTTATTGAGCTTATTAATAGGATAGCATAAAACATTAATACGACTAAAGCTTAGCAAATATTATGGAATATATCAGTAACATTAGGAAATGAATGACACACAGCATTATCAGTTTATTGGAATTCTCTATTGTGAAGTTGAAGTGTGCAGGTCTACTCTGAATAAATTCAGAACAGAAAGCAAGAAAGTTCACACAAAAAAAGAGCACAGAAAAACAGAGGAGGTCAAGAAAGGACGGGAGCTAAAGAGAAGACTGAAAATTTGGCAGAATTAAAGGACTAAAAATCATCAGACACGGAAGATGCATAAAACGGTGAAACTAATGAATCTATGACAATGAGGCAAAACTAGAGATTTTCCTGGCAATTATAGCACTTTCTGGAGTTTAAATAGTGAAGATAATTAAAATAGTGAAGTCTTAAGTGCCTCCACCTGGACTGTCACTATAGCTTTCCAATCTGTACTTCACCTCTGCTAATGTTACTAAAACACAACTTTATATTGTCCCCAGGGTAATTCCATAAAAACTTTTAGCATCTCTCTAACGTCTCCTGAGAAAAGTCCAAACTTTTAGCCTGTCACACAAGGCTCTCTAGAAAAAGAACTCAGATACAATCTGATTACGTGAAGACTCTGTCCTGGGGAAAAGTGTGCTAATTTGATGCTTCCACATTTTGTCCCACAGATTTTAAGTTCTGTGCCTGTGACATCCTCTCTCTACACATCTATACTTATAAAGGTATTTATCCCCACCTTTACTTTATTGTCCAGACTGGACTTTAATCATCTCCATTAAACCTTCTCTAATTGCCACCCATCTTTGCCTGCCTAAGTTCTAAGTACTCTTCAAGTTCTAAGTACTCTTCAAAATGTTTATAACATATACTATACCTAACACTGTGGAAAATGTTTATAACTCTTCAAGTTTTACGTCCTCCAAGAAACACTTCTTTTGCTATGTTTGAAATCGTTTGGCAATTACTGCATACATTCACTTGTTTCTCATCCTGTACCTTCTCATGTGCAGCTATTTTTGTGTATTGATTCCCCAACTAGATTCCCAACTAGATTTTTCCTCTTGCATCCATACAGCACCACACTGTAAGATAAATAGTACTCAATAAGTATCTATTTAGGAAAATAAATATCCATTTATTTCTCCTTCATTGACTTCTCATCACACTCCTCAAAGTGGCTGCTTTAAAAATCTTTCCAACTCTTGGCCGGGCGCAGTGGCTCACCCAGCACTTTGGGAGGCCAAGGCGGGCAGATCACGAGGTCAGGAGATCGAGACCAACTTGGCTAATACGGTGAAACCCCATCTCTACTAAAAAATACAAAAAATTAGCCAGGCGTGGTGGCGGGTGCCTGTAGTCCCAGGTACTCAGAAGGCTGAGGCAGGAGAATGGCATGAACCCGGGAGGCGGAACTTGCAGTGAACCGAGATCTCGCCACTACACTCCAGTCTGGGTGACAGAGCAAGACTCTGTCTCCAAAAAAACAAAAACAAAAAAAAAAAAAATTCCAACTCTTTTCACTTATGTGACATTACCTTTCCCCTCCTCCACTTCCCTATCTCACCTCCTCCTCCTCTGAGAAGCTAAAGATTATCCTTTACATGCATTTCAAGAAAAATGAGAATTTATCTGCATCCTCACCTCTCCCTTCTTCCTTGTTTTCAATTTCCAAGAGGGAATTGTCTCTTCTAAGGTTTATTCTCTACTTGGGTCCTTGATGCCATTGCTTTCTGTGGCCTCAGATGCCTGGCTCTATTAGTTAGGCCTTTCCAACTTTCAACTTCAGTGTTTATATTTCTTCTGGCTCTCTTTACTCTAAATATCCTAAATAAAAAAATTTCCAAGATCCAGCAATTGCTTCTGTGGTTTCTCCACTTTCCATTTCTCTTGCAAACCTTTGACTTCTATCTTCTTAGCCTTACTTCCAAACTCCTTGTAAACGACTTTTATACCCTACCATGTGAACCAAATTGTCTCCTCTTAGTTCACCAAAAAATCTTTCAAGTACAAAATCTGTGACTCTTCCTCAGTCACTCTTATTTGTGCTGAATTATTTACTGAACTACTAAAATAGTACCTTTCTACCTAACCCAAATTTACTAAATAGGTTCTGACATTCCTCTCACAATTTGCCTCCTACTTCTCCATTTCTTCTGAGTTTCCTTCACTGCCTCTTCTTCCTCAATGTGTCATTTTACTAGCTATTACCTCAAAAAAAAATTTTTTTTTTTGCCTGGCCTAAAACCACTTGAAGGAAAACTAATCCAATGTCACAAACTTATCTATATCATCTCCACGTATAACAGTTCCACCATGATCCCCCAAAACCCAGGCTGTTCTTCGGAGTACAACCAAACACATCTCAACACATTTTTTAAATGCCTCTCAAATTTGTCATCTTTTTGATGACATATTCTCATTTCCTTTTGCCTGAGCTATCAATGTTGGCAAAACAAACAGTAGGCTATTTCAACTGCCATTCTATCCCTTGGCCAAAGCATTTGTTTAATGCCTCCTCTTAGTTCACTGAAGATCTTTTAAGTACAAAATTGACAAGATCTTTTAAGCACAAAATTTTTAAAAAATTTCTGTCTTTGCAGCCCTAATCCGGGTACCCCTTTTGGCCATCCACTCTTAGTCCGATGAGCTAGTATTGTACCCTGGATCCCTCTTGTTTCTTTTCCTCCAGTTTTGGACTCTTTTCCTCAACTTTTGGATTCTTTTCCTTGTTCCAATTCTGTGACTTTCTAGCCATTCATCTCCTTTGGTTTCCATTGCTGAATGGGTCTCAGGAGTTACACAGCAAGGATGGAGGAACGATAAGGACCCGCTATAGTTTGCGGGTCCAAATTAGAGTATCTAAAATATAGTCAGATCTTCTACGCTTCCAGGATTCATATTCTGGTATCGTCTAGATTGCTTGGATTTGACTCCAGTTCTCCTAGCTGGGTGACCTTGGCTAAATGATTCAACTTCCTTCTGTAACTTAGTTTCCTTAGCTATAAAATTCAGGTAATAGTAGTATCTAACTCTTGAGCTAATGAGGGATTAAATAAAATGATTCTTGTAAAGCACATAGAAATGTGCCTGGCAGATAGTATGTGGTTAATAATGTTGGCTATCATTATTGTATCTTATATGTTATAAGAGTTTCTGTCTCATCTGTGCCTTAAGTTGTATTATCTAAAGAATCCTTTAGTTATGCTAAACTAAACATGTACCAACCCAGGAACGGTGCATGGAAAAGTGGGTGAAAAGCTGTCTTATTAACAACAGTAACAATAATAATAATACAACAATAACATATTAGCATTAAGCCAAAGTTTCATTTAAATTATCTCATGTAATACTCAGAAAAATTATATGTGACAAGTACTACTGTTACATCCATTTTACAGATAAGGAAAATAACTCCCATATAATTCTTCTTAAATTGTCCAGATAGTCTGCTTCTAAAAAGTTTCTCTGGAACATGCTAGGCTGACATCTTTTTTTTTTTTTTTTTTTTTTGGCATATCTGCATGTGATGTCTGCTGTTGGTAGATTTCTTGGAGATTCCTGCTTCTTTTAGACAAGACCATGACACTCTCTCATTATGCAACTGTAATAAAGTGTTTTTTTTTTTAATGTGATCTAAGTGTACTTTTATGACAGAATTTGTTGAAACTCTTAAGATGGCTTTTATTCTGTGCCTTGGGCAGTGTTAAATAGATGGGGTTCAAGAGTCTGGAGCACTCCTTCCCAATAAGAATGTATTTTCCTTACAGGATTTTTCTGGTAAAGTCCATTATAAAGAATGATAGCTCAGGCCAGGCACGGCGGCTTACACTTCTAATCCCAGCACTTTGGGAGGCCAACGTGGGTGAATCACTTGAGGCCAGGAGTGCAAGACCAATGAAACCTTGCCTCTACTAAAAAATACAAAAATTAGCTGGGTGTGATGGTACATGCCTGTAACCCCAGCTACTCAGGAGGCTGAGGAAGAAGGATCACGTGAACCCGAGAGGTGATGGTTGCAGTGAGCCGAGATGGTGCCACTGCACTCCAGTCTGGGTGAAAGAGCGAGACTCTGTCTCAAAAAAAAAAGAAAAGAAAAGAAAAGAATGATACCTCAAATTTCCATACAGGCATGCAGGTCAGCCATCCTAATGAGGTCTATTCCATATTTACCTAGAAGAGAGGACAAGCACGAAACACTACTATTCCCAACTCAGGTGCCTCATCACTCAATCAATAAGGTTTCTGCAAACATCCTCAAAATCAGTGACTTCCAAAGTGGAATATATGCAAAAAATAATCATTTTGGGAGTACAGGAAAGAATGTTACAACTTCTACTTATCTTTTAACCTCAGAAAATAAGCTTTAATAAAAAAATGGATTTCAAAAAATGGACTGACATTGCACACTCACACAGTCTCCATGTCGGAAGGTCATGTTCTTATTCATATTTAGAAGTTAAAAAAGTTGATCCCACAGAAGTAAAAAGTACAATAGAGAATACTAGAGGCTGGGAAGGGTGGGGGAAAGAAAGGACAGAGAGATTTGTTAAAGACAACAAAATTACAGTCAGATCGGAGTAAGTTCTAGTGTTCTATAGCACCTGTAGGATACTATAGTTAATAATAGTTTAAAATAGCCTGAATGGTGATATTGAATGTTAGAAACACAAAAAAATTATAAATGTTTAAGATGATAGATATGGTGATTACCCTGATCTGATCACTATATATCGTACAGACCACAACATCACTATGCACCCTAAAAATATGTACAATTATTATTTGCCAATTTTAAAAATTTAGAAAAAACGGTAGGCATAGGCCATGATTGGTACCCTGAGGAAATGCAAGTTAACTGTTCCAGATTTACTGGCTCTTTCTCTTTGCAGTACTGTGCTAACAAGAACTTCAGAAAAAATAACATTTTTTCATTCCGTTTTTAAAAAGTCACTTATACTATGGAAGCAGCATGTTTGAATAAACTTTTTTTTTTTTTTGAGACAGAGTCTCGCTCCGTCGCCCAGGCTGGAGTGCAGTGGCACCATCTCAGCGCACTGCAAGCTCCAGCTCCCAAGTTCACGCCATTCTTCTGCCTCAGCCTCCTGAGTAGCTGGGACTACAGGCATCCACCACCACGCCTGGCTAATTTTTTTTTTTTACGGGGTTTCACTGTTTTAGCCAGGATGATCTTGATCTCCTGACCTCATCATCCGCCTGCCTCAGCCTCCCAAAGTGCTGGGATTACAGGCATGGACAACCATGCCTGGCCTGGTTAAACTATTTTTTAAAGAAATCTTCTCATCTGAACATTTGAAAAGTTTGGAAACAGAGTTCTCTAAACTACAATTTTTCTAAATTACAAATTAGTTCTAAAACTAACTAAAAGGTAAAACAATGCATTTAATTAGTTCCCAAACTAATATGAAGTTATTGTGTTTTGATATTTTTTTAAAAATGGGTTAAAAACTGCTTAAACCATTGTTTTTGAACACATTCATTAAAATTATTAAAATATCATACGTCACTTTTTAATCAGCGTGTAAGAACACCTAATTGGTACCATTAAATTGAAATTTAATAATCCCTTTTCAACAAAAACTTTGCATAATTGCTAATACAGGTAAATAAAAAGAATAAGAAGTCAACAATGTACTTTCTTCCATTTCAACCTTCGTATCTTTGTGATGTATCTTTTTTAGCTCTGCTGGCCAGAAAACACAAACTCCCCAAAACAAACAAAAAAACTATTAAAATAAGCTTAATTATTAGACTTGTAAACTACTCTTTCAAAAATAATTAAACCATGATTTTTAAAAGTAATGAAGCACATTCACTGCAAAAATCTTAACATGGTTATTAATATTTTAGTGAAAGTAAAATACATGTTCTAATAATATAAAAAGAATTATTTTTAAAGTATTTCTCATCTTTATTAACTTCTAACAACTGGTATGATTGAAACACATATACTATACCTAACACTGTGGAAAATGTTTATAATTTAGAGATAAATAACCTACATTTACATAGGTATACTCATTACTTTTTCTGTTACTGATAGTACACACTATTTTGGACAACAAGACCTTTGAGAAAGAGAAGAGAAAGGTGCATTCACATTTCCAGAGGGCTTCAAATAATCTCCCTACAAGTTTCAGTCTCCCAGCAGGTACAGGCAAGTGTACTTGGGGCTTAAGTTGAACTATGACCTCCCTTTTCCACACTACTGATCTTTTTCCTACAGCAGGCAGACAAGCATTGTAAGTGTGCAATGCTATACCTATAATGTCCTGAAGATGTTCATCTTCTATGTTATGAGTACTTTTGGCTGCTCTTGGGAGTTAAGTATTGTAATTTCTTATTATTTCAATGTAGACTAACTCAATAAGAATCTTATTATTCTTAAAATAATAGCTCAAAATTAATGAATCTTAATGTAAAATTCCAAAAACTAAAAGAACCTATCTTATCATCTAACTATACAATTAATAACCACACCTTACATTTAAACCTCAAAATTCTGTGAATACATTTAAAAATAACTAAATGCTATGATCTATTGTTCCTCATACTACAGTCTATAAGAATATCCTTGGAAATATTCTTAAATAAAACTTCAAATTTTCTTTTATTTTGTTGATGTAACACAGATTAAGAAAAATATATTATGGATCATCTGAAAGATTACCTTAAAACAGAGAATTGCCATCTATTTGAGTGCAAAAAGTTAGAATCCGTATTTACAACCATATTAGGATTAAGCAATCATGAAAGATACCATTTATTTTTAATCCACTTGATCTCCAAGTTTAAACCAAAAGTTCTGAAGTTCAGTAAGCCTTTTAGTTGTTGTTGGCTGATGTTAAAAGTGTACATTATTCAAGAATAAAAAAAAAATTGCCATATTAAATTTATAAATTGAAAAGTTCGGCACAAATAATGGAATTAATATGCATGACTGATCTGAAACCTGATAAATACGGCTTGACTACCTTATTGTTTGAATGAGCTATAAGGCGAGTTCAAGGCAAGTTATGAGAAAACTGTTCCAGTCAAAAAGCTGAGTTTATCTAAATAGAAAAATACAAACAAATATAAATGATATTTCATGCTTTCAGAAAGTTTTGTCAACCTACAAATGTCTTATAAAATGGTACTGACAAATATTCAAGAAAGACCCAAATTTGTAGTCTATTAATTTTATGTATGGAACTCTTTAAGAAATATTTTCCTACTTACTCAAACAACACCTTAGTTTTATTGAGTTGATAAATTTAGCAGAACTAATTCACCAATATTTACATATTGAATAGTAATAAAAATAATGCCACATACAATGTATTTAGAAGTAACCAGCTAAAATTTACTACAGGCATAAAATGACGAAATTTCATAAGTAATTATAAAATCATTTAACTTATTAAATTTATTTGTATTCATTTTAATAGAACTGTGGTTTATTATTGCTTCACAAACGCTTTGTGTTGCCAGTTTCCATATCTGCAACTATTCTGAGCTGTTCTGAATTTCAATTATATTTTAAAATATTTTGTGCTGTTAAATCCAGTTGATTGTATCCAGGATTCATATATATTTATACATATACACATACACACATATAGTCTATGTAATATATATTCCATATTCAACATATATATGGCCCACATCTATATTCAGTCTCTGAAGATCAAATCTTAATAAATTATCATCTACCTTTCAAATTCTATCTTTCTGTACCTAACTGTGATTGAGATATGAGAAGACTAAGTGACTACATATCACTGACAAAATAAAATTATATCAAAATAAAATCATACTATAACATAATACCACTTCCTGGAAAAAAAAACTACCTGTAATTTTCATAATAATACATTATGGAATTATGTTTTCATAATATTTAGTATTTAACTACAGCTAAAATCTTAATAGCCTACATATGCAACTGAATCATTAAAAATTATTAATTCTGCCAGTATGGATATATACCTGTTGACTTTATTAAGCCATGTCTTATTGATAAAATGTTATTAATCAAATTTGTTGTGCTATTTTTTTGAGTATGCAAACCCAAATTGAAGAAGCCTTAGGAGAAAAGTATGGGACATGAGGGGACTTTAGGAGATGTAGATTATGCACTGTAATTCTTAGGCCCATGAAAAAAATCTACAAAATAAACCCTAAGTAATCAAAGCAGAAAATTACTGAATTATTGCCCTCACATAAAATGAAAAATAATCTCTATGATACAACAGAATAACCCTAAGTTTTATGACAGATTTGTTAAAAACGTAAATTCTCAAACTGACATAATCAAATGCACATGTGCAAAAATATTTTTTCAAAATTTGTTCTTATTAAAATTATCATAAAAATAAGTATCCCTTACTGTTTTATAAAATTTAAAAGAAACTGCTCTGTTTCAAGATGTTGGCCTCAGGAATAAAATAACTTCCATTTGATAAAAAAAAAAAAAACTCTGTAAGTTTATGAGAATAATAACATACTTTAAAAAATGTTTTCTAAGTACGAATAAGCAAATTAAATGGTGTATGTGCACACACGCACACACACACCACACACATATACGTGAATCCTCACACAGCATAAGTACCCTTTATCTGAAATGCTTGGGACCAGAAGTGTTTCAGAGTTTGGATTTTTTCAGATTTGGGAATATCTGCATTATATATACTTACTGATTTAGTATCCAAAATTTGAAATGCTCCAGTGTGCATTTCCTATGAGCATTATGTCAGTGCTCAAAACATTTCAGATTTTACAGCATGTCAGATTTCAGATTTACAGATTAGGGATGCTCAACCTGTGTATGTGTGTTTTCAGTATGTGTGCATGTGTGTATGTGTGTATACTAAATGCTTAAGAGGATATTAAATGTTTAAAAGGACATCAGTTCTGGGCCAGGCGCGGTGGCTCACACCTACAATCCCAGCACTTTGGGAAGCCAAGTTGGGCGGATCACGAGGTCAGGAGTTTGAGACCAGCCTGGCCAACACAGTGAAACCCCGTCTCTACTAAAAATACAAAAATTGGCCGGGCAAGGTGGCAAGTGCCTGTAGTCCCAGCTACTTGGGAGGCTGAGGCAGGAGAATCGCTTGAAGCTGGGAGGCAGAGGTTGCAGCAAGTCGAGATCATGCCACTGCACTCCAGCCTCGGCAACAGAACAAGACTCTGTCTCAAAAAAGAAACAAACAAAAAAGGATACCAGTTTTGTAATATATTATGATTCCACATGTCATTCTGAAGTATTCCACACATATTAATACCTTAGAAAATAATAAATTCATTTTTCCTTGAACTAAAGCATGTACTACTGGTTTTAAAAGGTAGTATTTCACATGCATACGGTGCCACCTTGTGGCAGTTGCAAGTCTTTGTGTATCTACATAAAATTATGGTTCGTACAGAAAACCAAACACCCCATGTTCTCACTCATAGGTGGGAACTGAGCAATGAGATCACTTGGACTCGGGAAAGGGAACATCACACACCGGGGCCTATTATGGGGAGCGGGGAGGGGGGAGGGATTGCATACTGAGTTTTACCTGATGTAAATGACAAGTTGATGGGTGTTGACGAGTTGATGGGGGCAGCACACCAATATGGGCACAAGTATACATATGTAACAAACCTGTACGTTATGCACACGTACCCTAGAACTTAAAAGTATAATAATAACAAAAAAAATTATGGTTCGTATTATATAACTGCCATTTTTTTGGACAAGTTATGTGTATAGGTTATTGAGTAAAAATCATTAGCGTAAAATCAGGTTGTTTTTTTTTTTTCAAAATAACCTTTGAAAAAGAACATTTTTCAGAATGTCTTCAAATGGATATAATTTAAAAGGAGACTAAGTCAGAAACCCTAGATTGTCTGCTAACTATACCACTATCAAGATACTGAATCTGAGACTAACTGTATAGCCATTCTGGACCTCAGTTTCCATATCTTCAAGGTTGTTAAACTAATCATTAATTAAGTCACTTTCATCCTAAAATTTTATTTGATTTTAGCTTTAGAAAATTATGTTTCTGTTTTTAGCACCTTAATATAAAATATAGGCCTGTTTATGACACACTTTATCTCTTTTATTAATATGAGTTTGTTTGGTTATGCATTCTGCTTGAATTTTCTTCAGAAAAAAGTCTTAATTTATTCTTCTCCCTGTCCAAATAGCCTTCCCCTAAACAATACACATTAAAAAGATTTCATTGAATTATAAAGAAAAGTAAGTTAAAGTAACTGAAAACAAGTTTTGAAACATTCTGTAAAGATAAGTATGCATGTATTTGATAAGATGCGGTCAATGGCAAATAAAGTTCCCAAAAGTTAATGTGGAAGAAGTCCCTCCAAAGCTTTTAGAATCTTGGGTGCTACTCTGATAAATAAGAACTAGCACAAGTTTAGAGTTTGGGCAGCTATTCCTACCATAATGTGGACCAAATACTACCCTGTACTGCAGACGTGGCACCTCAGATTTATCTGAACTACCACTTCATTCTTCCATTATCAATCATCAACTCAGTCCTTGTTTCAAAATATCTTTTCCTAAAGTATCTCTTCTTATTCAACCTCTCTGGCATCCATTTATTTCAGACACTCAACTTCCTAGCCCTGCATGCTAAAATATCCATCACAGTATCTTGTTTTTTAGAGACTGGTCTAAGAGCTTGCATCAGAATCACTTGCAATGCTTGTTAAAACATATCATTCTCTAGACCCCATACTGTAGACAAATACTGTCCAATAAAAATATACGAGTCACATACATAATTTTAAATGTCATGGTAATCACTCTGAAAATAAACTAAAAAGAAGCCAGTGAAATCATTTTAATAATATATTTTATGTAATCCAATGCATGTAAAATATTCTTTCAAGATGTAATCAATGAGAAAACATATTAACATAATACTTTATATCCATTAGTTTAGATGTCTTTGAAATTTGGTATTTTACACTTGCAGCATGTATCAATTTGGATCAGCATACTTCAGGTGCTTCAGTGTGGCCTGAACCAGTTCTGGAGAAGGTGGAATAAAAGCCAGGAATTTACAAAACACACAGGTAATTCTTCTACATGATCAAGTTTGAGGTCACTACCCTAGACTGTCCTGTACACAATCCATTCTACAACCATTACTGAATTAACATTTTTTAAAAATGCCCCTTTAATTATGTCAATCCTAAGAACCTAGAAAACCCTGGTACCCCCTATAAAATCAACACAGATGGGTATTCACAGTTCTCTAAAAGTGACCTCATTCATCCATCCAACCTACTCTTCAATTAGAAAATGTTTTGGATTCTTCCATAAAGCTCTCCTAAGCAAATATTCATTCATTCAACAAACATTTATTGAAAATCCACTAAATGCCGTCATGGATCTTACAGGTGTTAAAAATAAATAAATAAAATAAACATGGAAGTCACAGTTTAGATATACATCAAGGCCAACTGCCCATAACCACATAACCGAAAGCTTAAGTCATCTTGATTTCCCTGAAATGCTCTAATCATAAACACAAAACACAAGCTTTACATTTTTGTTAGTATGATTCTGTGAAATTAAGCCAATCAACTATAAACAAATCAACTTAAACAGCTGTTTGCCCCCCACAAAAAAATCTTAATGTATAAGAACCAATCATGGAAAAGCTCCAAATGCTTCCTCCTTTATCCTTATAAGCTGTGCCATTATTGCTGAGTGCAAGTTTCTTACCACCCTTCCCACTTGGTTTGAAGTCTCCTAGAGTCTGATCTGTACTTTTTCTATGACAATAAACTTTTAGATTCATCCTAATTTTATTTTTGATACAAGAAAACAGATCAGGTATAACACAAATCATTATACAATTTTTTACAATAAAAGAAATGCTCTGAAGTAGCACTATGAATGCTATGAAAATACTTCAGAGAGGTCCTTATACAGTTCCGAAGGGCCAACGAAAATGTCTTTAAGCAAAGTAACATTTAAGTTAAGAAAGAGTGTGAATATAATTAGGAATCTGAGCAGATAAAGTGAAATTTCTGGGTAGAGAAGGAATGTACATTATGGAAAGTACTAAGGTGGAAAAGAACATGGAGGGCCAAGTTATTGAAAGGAGCAGACAGACGAGGAAAGTAATCTGATAGCAGGCTTCCCATGCAGGCAGAAACCAGATAAGGCCAAACTCATGAACTTCGAATTTTCATTAAAAAAAAAAAAAAGTATAAATATTTAAACCGAAGTAGACTACAAACTCCTCAAACGACACAGACCATACCTTCTAAACCTCATGTCTTATGTCTCCTCATAGGGTACAGATATTTAGTACTTCCTCTGTACACAGAAAAATCGTAATTATGCCAGTCTTTTAATTTCTAGAATTTCCAGGTTATACTAAATTATTTGTAGCTTCAGGGAACTTAAAAACTACATACCATGAAACTCAAGAAAATCTTTCCTGAAGTGCTGATTGTTAATATCAAGTTCCTTAGAAACAAGAGGAACTTGTTTTTATGTGGAAAAACATGGGCACCATGTTCTACCAGCGTGATGCCAAAATTCTAGCTCTACCCAAGCTTCCAGTAGAAGGCGCGAAGGACATCCAACTCTCTTGCTTCTTACTCCGCACTTTCCCTGACACTGTTCTTCACATCAAGGATTGTGATTTATACACACACAGAGATGAAAGGATTTAAGGAAAATTTACTGGGTCAAGTCAGCCTGCAACCTATCACACCCATCCCTTACTCTTCAAACTGATCAAAACATGATATACAACACTGTACAGGCAGAACTCTTAAGACAGTTCCCCACATTCCTGGCCCCTAGAGAGCACATCTACATAATCCCCTCCCTGGAGTCTGGGTAGGAAAACTACAAATATGAGCAGATATCACTTCTGGCACTAGGTTCATCAAAAGGGAGATGTGACTGGGTCTGACTTAATCAGGTGAGCCTTTAAAAGAGGCTGGGGTCTCCCCGAAATCACAGAGATGGGAAGTGTGAGAAGGCTTGTGGAAGGGCTAGCTGACAAACATAGCTGGCCTCTGGCCAACAGCTGGCGAGACAAAATGGACCTCAGTCCAACAACCCCAAGGAAATTCTGCCAGAGGGCTTAGAAGGACCCCAAACCTCAGATGAGATCCCACTTGCAGACCCTTCGATTTCAACCTTGTGTGACTGAGCAAAGCAGTCAACAATAACACGTCCAGACCTCTGACCTACAGGACTGAGAAAACGAATAAGTGTTGTTTTGAAGCCACTGATGTGTGGTAATTCGTTATGCAGCAAACGGAAAACTAACAACACTCAAGTATTTCTCTTATAATGTCTGGCAGATATGAGAGTTTTTCAGGCGTCGTTTTACAAATATCTTCCTAGCTGCTTTAAGAATACTTATTTCAAAATGGACATGAACATTAATTGTGCAATATCTCCTTAATAATTCTCACCCTTTTCAATGAAAAGTCATTGAGTTTGGTGAGTCAAGATTCATTGAAAAATTCTTCAATGTTGATGGGCCTCTTTGGTGAGGTGACCTTATTCCTGTCCTGCCCCCTAAGGGTGGGCAGGGTGGACAGAACGCAGTCTGGACTTCCGGATGCAGCCCCCTACCGCCCGACTTGCCTACCCCGCTGGCCTCGGAGGGGTGGCCCTAAGCTCAGGACAGACGCGGACAAAGGGCAGAAAAAAGGATGCAGTTCTCTTTAATCCCTAACCCAATTTCTCGGGAAAAGCCGCGCTCCCACACAGAAGGCGAACCCTCTAAAGCTGTGGGTTGGCTGCCGTGCACGTAGTCGCTTTAGGAATTCCCAAAGCATCTAGCGGAAGTTTAGATCTTTCACTAGGGGTCACATGGGCCAGTACGGGCGCACCTGGCAAACCGTTCCTTTCAGTTTGAAAGTATCTTTGAAACTCGGAAACTGTGCTCCTTGGTCTTTCAGTTCATAAGCCTAGAGAGCGGCTACTGAAATTGGAATCGACATATTCTTCCCTCGGCCCCAACTAGTAAACCACGACCAGAATACACAGCCTAACCTAAACCTACCGGAGTGTCACAACCGGCAAGCGCGAGCAGGTCCACCAACTGCGCCTGCGCAAACCGGCCGTTCCCGCGAGATCGCAGGAAGGCGGAGAGAAAGGGCAGGACCCCGTCGCGTGGGGCGGGGCTTAAAGGCTCGTCGCGCCTGCGCAGAGGACCGGACAACGTGCTGCGTCGTTACTTTTGAAACGCTTGGCGGGGAAGTGCTGTGGGAGCCGCTGTGGTTGCTGTCCGCCGAGTGCAAGTGCGTGCCTTTGTTTGTGTCCCTGGCCATGGCGCTGCAGCTCTCCCGGGAGCAGGGAATCACCCTGCGCGGGAGCGCTGAAATCGTGGCCGAGTTCTTCTGTAAGTCCTCGCGCCGGCCAATATATTGGGGGGAACTGAGTCGTGGCGGCTCAGTAGGCCCACAGCTCGGCCTCTGAGACCGGAGAAGTAATCTGGGAGCGGCGGCTGCAGGCTGTTCCTCCTGACGCGTTGCTATAACGTGGAGCTGCAAGCCTGCGTGCTGCTGGGGCCTACCTCGCGGCGTAGCCTCTTCCGGAGCGTTTCTTCCTTTAAGTGCAGATCCGTCCCACCTCCCACCCCTTACTTTCCGATACAGGACACAGCGTGACTGGGATGGGTCCCAGTGTGGGTGTGTATGTGTGTGTTTTTTTTTAACTGCGAGAGCACCCTCACCCTCCCACTCTAAGTGATTATTAGGCATGAGGCTGGCGGTAAACAAGATTTTGGGAACCCTTGTTCTCGAACAGGCCAGCTGCACGTTGTAAAGGAACCTGGCAGGATTTGGGAGGGAAAGGGGAAGATACAGGCTTGTCTGGAGCACAGTGACTATTCAGTCAGTTGCTGACTCGAATGCAACAGCCTATTTTGACATCCTCTAGCCTCATAATCTGAATTTGGACTTGGATTACAATGAGGTGAAATTTGGCAATAGTAGGTTGATACACTTTGGCTTTTTTTTTCCTTGGCACTTGAAAACAAGTATCTTTTTTTACTTAGATACAAGACTTTTAAGGATTTTTAATGCCACTTTGTACCTACTCTGCTTTCAGCAAGATACACGTGTGTTCAGTCATTTATAGCTGTATAGCCTAATGAAAATATAGCCACATCTAAATATATTTTATTTTCCAGAGTTATGCAGTGATAATGAATTTTCTGTAACATTTCTTTTGCTTGCAGCATTCGGCATCAACAGCATTTTATATCAGCGTGGCATATATCCATCTGAAACTTTTACTCGAGTGCAGAAATACGGACTCACCTTGCTTGTAACTACTGATCTTGAGCTCATAAAATACCTAAATAATGTGGTGGAACAACTAAAAGGTATTTAATCATTGGAAATAATTTGAGTCTTGCAGATTTTCTAGCATCTCAAGTGGTCATTTTTCCGCTCTGCAAATAGAAGTGTACTCACATCTCAAATATATTTTAAGTTGAGAGGATAATATATAAAATGGAAGAAATTCACTCTTCCCCCACTACATTGTGAGTGGGCTGAGTATTTTGATGTAAGAAATCTGATATGGCTGAAAAATAGTCTTCATCAACTCCCTTGGAAGTGGCTTTTGCAGTTAATGTGGCCAAATGGAACAGGTTGGAATTTTACATAATTATAATGGTGTTCACTATCTGAGAAAATATACACTACATATTCTCAATATAATGTATTTTCTGTAACTAGTTTTCTGTAGTCTAATGTTATCATTAGATTAATATCAAGGAAATTGGATTCAACCAGATAAACTTCAAAAAAAGAAAAAGATTAGCTGCTAAATGACAGAACACTCACAGTTTTTTTTTTGTTTTGTTTTTCACGTATTTCTGTTTGTCGTTTTCAAAAATTCTGCCGGTGATTCAGTAAGCCTTTTCTGTCTGAACGTTCATTTTTTTTTAGTTCGAGAAATTGCTGTATTACCTGTCGGGTGAATACTTGTTCTTCATCTATTTCTTTTTCCTTTCTAGAATTCCTGTTAGTTTCTCTTTCATGTTACCCTCCACTTAGGATTCTCATTTCTAATTTTTCAAATGTTTCTCCCATTTGATCTTCTAAAATTTTTGAAAGTACTACAGTGGCCATCTGTTTTTTCTTTTTTTTTTTTTTTAGAAATTATTTCTTTTGTTGTTGACCAGAAATGTGTCTTTGTTTTGCCGTTTTTATTGCATTTTTACTAACCCATTTTTAATATGCCCTTCCGATAATGGCCGTGTGAACTTTTTTAGCTTGATAACTCTCTTTCAACCTATACTATCCTCTAGATAAACTGTTAACATTGCCTTGCCTTTTATGTGTACAGGAGTGGAATGCCTCAACAACCTGTGGATGTTACGTCTTAAATTGACAGGCAAGGGAAGATAGCCCTGTTGACATTTTGGCCTGGATATTTCTTTGGTGTGGGTGCTTTTCTGTGTGTTATAGAATGTTTACCAACATCTATGGCCTTTACTAACCAAATGCCAGTAACAAACCACCTTGCTCTGACAACCAAAAGTGTCTCCATAAATTATATTGCCAGATGTGCCCAAGGGGACAAAATTGCCCTTAGTTGAGAACTGCTGCTGTAGTAGATTGGTATTGTCAAAATAGCAAGATGAGACCTCTTTTGGTGTGGGAATAGACCTCTGTTCTCAAGTGTACACAGGAAAGACATTGATAGGAGTGTCCACCTCTCCCAGAGTTGCATCCAAAATTGGGGTCAGGAATAAATCATCTGTAGTGATTCATAGGGCTGCACTCAGATCATTTGGCCTGGAACCTCTAGGCAACTATGGATGTGTGTTTCCATCTTAATTTGCTAGAGAAGCAAGCATTGCCTAAGCCAATGGTTTTTAGGTTGTCTCCTTTGAGACTGCATTGAAGCCAATGGTTTTTAGGTTGTCTCCTTTGAGACTACATTGATGACACTTCACGTTATGTGTGTCTACACCTTCCTATTTAACTTCTCCCTTTTATTTTAGTTAAAGTGGAAAAATTGCTCTTCCCTAGAGGCAAGTTGTTCTGTTTGTTTTTTGTTTGGAGTCTCACTCTGTCACCCAGGCTGGAGTGCAGTGGCGTGATCTCCACTCACTGCAACCTCTGCCTCCCGAGTAGCTGAGATTATAGGCGCCTGCCACCATGCCTGGCTAATTTTTGCATTTTTACCAGAGATGTGGTTTCACCATTTTGGCCAGGCTAGTCTTGAACTCCTGACCTCGTGATTCACCCACCTCTGTCTCCCAAAGTGCTGGGATTACAGGCGTGAGCCACCACACCCAGCCAGTTGTTTTGTTTTGAATGTCATTTCCTCTAGCCTTTTTTAGGATCTTGATCCTGTTCTCTGTTATATTTTCTGCTTCTGTGTTTTGATTTTAATTATCCCCATTGTTTTCATCTCTCCAGTTTTAAAGGAAGAACAAATTACCACCCAGTCTCCTCCTTTTCAGAGTGAAACTCATAAAAAGTTGTTGATAAATGCCAGGGATCACAAGGCCCACAGGCCACATCCAACAGGTGGCCTGTTTTTGCACTGCCCACAAGCTAAGAATATTTTTACACTTACAGGTTTGTTTAAAAATAAACAACAGAGACCTTGGTGGCCTATAAGCTTAAAATATTTACTAATTACTCTTTTTTGTAATTTTTCTTTACAAAGTTTCTTTACAAAAACTTTGCTGACTCCTGAATATGCTGTTTCAATTTCCAAGATGACTTCAAGGCTCAATCTGAGCCCCCGTTCTGTCTTTATAATTTCTCTATAGGTGATCTCTGACCTGTGTATAGCTTCACTAGCAACCTCTGTGTAGTCAACTCACAAACTTATATATCTATCCCAAAGCCTCTTTCTCCAGACTCATATATTCAGCAGCTATATCTTTATGTAGCTATCCCAGAGATAACATATACTCAAGCATACTAAAAATTAAATTTAGGATCATATCCAAAACTGATACTCTTTAATTTTCTCTCTGTCGGTGGCTAAACTGTCCAAACAGAAATAAAAGAAACTTGGAAGCTGTCCCTGAATCATGTTTCTTCCTTACTACCATGACTAAACCCAATAAATTTTAACCATGAAATCTCTTACATTTACCTACTGCTTCGTCTCTACCAGTTTATCCTCCTACAAGCTTTCATTAACTCTTGCTCGAATTACTGATGGACCAACTAGTGTCTCTAGATCCCCTCTTTCACATCTCCAGTCCACTTTCCATATCACAGCTAGAATGATAGTTTTGAAATACAAGACTAATTGCTTTACATCCTGCTTCACACACAGTAATGACTTCACTGGTCTTGAAGTGCATATTTTTTTAATTTGATCCACCAGGCTTTGCGTGGTCTGGCTTCTATTAATCTTGCAAGGATTGTATTGTATTGTTTTGTTTGTTTGTTTGTTTGTTTGTTTCTTGATTGCACTTGTAGTAAGCTGCTTCCAGTCTTCTAGTTATATGCTCTTCCCTTGTGAGTATTTGAGGCCTGTATCTTCTTTCCTATCCTTTTGCATATTTAATGCTGTTTATCCCTACAGCTAAACTCAAACCTTTTCTGACCTCCGTAAGTGGCTCAAATTTTCCTTCTTTTATGCTCTCATTGCATCTTACATCTCTCTTTCATAGCAGCCATTACAATGATAATTTGTCATTTATTGGTGTGATGAGTAGATGAATGCCCATCTCCTATGCTTTTATCTTGGATTAGGATGAAAGTACCACATGTTCAGTATTCTGTCCTCAGCACCAATTACTGTACCTGGTACAGATACTGAAAATTTGAAAACAGAAGTTAGAGTATTGATAGTGCAAATTTTCTTGCACGTAGGAGGAAGTCCAAGATAGCAGTGGTAGGAATTTGCTGAGGATAGGGAGTAGGACCTGAGAAGAGAGCTACTTTATGATGCAGTGGACCAAGAAAGATGCCTTCATTTTTATGTGTTGCAGATTGGTTATACAAGTGTTCAGTTCAGAAACTGGTTGTAGTTATCTCAAATATTGAAAGTGGTGAGGTCCTGGAAAGATGGCAGTTTGATATTGAGTGTGACAAGACTGCAAAAGATGACAGGTAAGTAGGAATTACATTATTTCTACTTTGATATATTTTTTTCAAAACTTGTTTTTATTACCAATTGAGTTCTAGTTATATTGAACTAGTTTTATATAAAATATAGTTTGTTTCTAATTTACATTTTCTAAGATATCCTCAGTCACCTGTGGAAAAGAATTGTCGGTTTAACATATCATTGATTTGTATATATATAATTGCCTTTAGTCTAAATCAGTAATTTTCAAACAGTATTTATGGTGGTATATACAAAACTACACATGATATATTAGATGAACCATTTAATGAATTGTTCTAAGATGTTTTTAACTATAAGGAATTATATTAGATTCACACAATTTATGATGTAGCTCTGCTGTTCTTCCTTTAATGCCATCTACTTCCTAAGACACTTGATAAATTTCTGAAAGTTCCAGACTCCCTGGAAGAGAAGTGTCTGTCTTTATACTCTAATGTTTAGCATTGTCCTAGGCATGCTTTTCTATAAACTGGGAACCATTTCTTATAGTGAAATGTAGTTTGCTTCTGAAGGCTTTGGTTTATTTTAGGAAATTTTTAGCTTATAAAATAATTTGATACACAATTTAATGTTTTATTTGAGATAATAGGAATTTAGACATTTAGGCATTACTAAAAGTGCCGAAATGATTATACCAATTAAATATTTTAGATAGCATTTGTTATTTTATTTCAAGAGATGCTGAAGTTTCCTGAACTTGAAATGATTGGCAGATTTTCTAGTCATCTGATACTAAATGACCTGACACTAAGACCAGCTCTAAAAGATGCCTGGCAGGATAAATGAAGTAATGAGGATGTATGTTGTGCCTACTAGGTTATAGGTCCAAAGGATACTTTCATTCACAGTTTTTACAAACCTCCTTTTTAAAGCACTGCTTATTTGATGTTGAGAGCATTTAATCAAATAAATAATCTTACCACTATGTTTGAAATAACTTAAAACCTAAAATTAATTAATTGATTGGGTGCACTGTTGTTTTTTTTTTTTTGACAGTGCACCCAGAGAAAAGTCTCAGAAAGCTATCCAGGATGAAATCCGTTCAGTGATCAGACAGATAACAGCTACGGTGACATTTCTGCCACTGTTGGAAGTTTCCTGTAAGTATTATACAACTTCTTGTTGAATTAAATTGATTGGCAAAAAGACTAAGCTACTGCCTTAATCACCCCTTTATTCAATTTTGTCTTGTCAGATTTATGTAATATAAATTGAAGAAAAAACATTATAAAGCAAAATTAATGTATCATAGTCTCCCTTTCCACAAGGAGACCCACAGTGACTACCTGAAACCATGGATAGTATGAACCCTATATGATGTTTTTCTTATGCATACATACCTGTGATACAATTTAATATGTAAATTAAGCATCGTAAGAGTTTATAAACTGGAACAATTATAACAATATGCTGGCATCACTATTCTTGTGCTTTGGGACCATTATTTTTATTTATTTATTTATTTATTTTGAGACGGAGTCTCACTCTGTCGCCCAGGCTGGAGTGCAGTAGCGCGATGTCGGCTCACTGCAAGCTCTGCCTCCCAGGTTCACACTATTCTCCCGCCTCAGCATCCCCAGTAGCTGGGACTACAGGCACCTGCCACCATGCCCAACTAATTTTTTGTATTTTTAGTAGAGACGGGGTTTCACCATGATAACCAGGATGGTCTCGATCTCCTCCTGACCTCGTGATTCGCCCGCCTTGGGCTCCCAAAGTGCTGGGATTACAGGCGTGAGCCACCGCACCCACCCTTGGGACCATTATTAAATAAGATAAGGGTTATTTGAACACAATCACTAAATTGCACAGAAATTAGATACAATATTTTCTTTATTAAGATAAATGTTCATTGAGCAAAATAAATTCGTGATTAGAGGCCAAGCCAAATGACCTTTTCCAGCAGTGAGTTGTTCAAAATAGAAGAGAGGCAACAAGATTAGTTTTACTTTTAGAAAGTAATGTACTTTAATGATCTTATCCCCAATTTAGGTTCATTTGATCTGCTGATTTATACAGACAAAGATTTGGTTGTACCTGAAAAATGGGAAGAGTCGGGACCACAGTTTATTACCAATTCTGAGGAAGTCCGCCTTCGTTCATTTACTACTACAATCCACAAAGTAAATAGCATGGTGGCCTACAAAATTCCTGTCAATGACTGAGGATGACGTGAGGAAAATAATGTAATTGTAATTTTGAAATTTGGTTTTCCTGAAATCAAATCATCTATAGTTAATATGTTTTATTTCATTGGTTAATTTTTACATGGAGAAAACCAAAATGATACTTACTGAACTGTGTGTAATTGTTCCTTTTATTTTTTGGTGCCTATTTGACTTACCATGGAGTTAACATCATGAATTTATTGCACACTGTTCAAAAGGAACCAGGAATTTTTTTCGTCAACGTTGTGATGTATATTCCTTTGAAGATAGTAACTGTAGATGGAAAAACTTGTGCTATAAAGCTAAATGCTTTCCTAAATCAGATGTTTTGGTCAAGTAGCTTGACTCAGTATAGGTAGGGAGATATTTAAGTATAAAATACAGCAAAGGAAGTCTAAATATTCAGAATCTTTGTTGAGGTCCTGAAAGTAACTAATAATCTATAAACAATGAAATATTGCTGTATTAGCTCCTTTTGACCTTCATTTCATGTATAGTTTTCCCTAATGAATCAGTTTCCAAATTTGACTTTAATTTATGTAACTTGAACCTATGAAGCAATGGATATTTGTACTCTTTAATGTTCTGTGATACAGAACTCTTAAAAATGTTTTTGTGTGTGTGTGTTTTATAAAATCAAGTTTTAAGTGAAAGTGAGGAAATAAAGTTAAGTTTGTTTTAAATTTGTCTTAAAAATTTTGATACTGGTTTGGTGTTGATATAGTTAAATGGTAATTAGAATTGATTCAGCATAACTATTGAATTCTTGTTCCTATGAAGTTATAGAACTTAAAGATACAAAGTTGAGTGAGTCTTCAGGTGTCTTCAATCTAATGGATAAACTTTGATCACATCCTGTTGATCTCATAGCAATAGACAAAGCTATTACTTCATCATTGTGAAAGGATAAATGTCCTTTGGAATTAGTCCAACAATTCCAGTTGAACAAATGTTGATTTTAGTACTTTACTATACTCTCAGCCTTATTATCAGCCTACTTTTCTTTAGGTATTTAAATACTATGCTTATTCCTATGCTTTCATTAATACCTTCATCTGGTACATGCTTTCTATCCAATTCTCACCTGTTTTTCCAAGGTCAATTTAAGGCAGATTTGTAAAGTCTTCTCTCATCTCTAATCTAAATCTGACCTCATTTTGTAAAAATTCAGTTTATTAATGCTTATTATTAGACACTCTTAAGTTCTTTATGTGTATGAAGTAATTGCAGATAGTCTGAATGTTCATTCAGAAATTACATATTGAGCAAATACTGTGGATCAGTGGCAGTTTCTGGGTTCTCAGTGACAAATTTGTAGACTCTTCATGTCTTTATGGAATAAATGGAGCACTGGTGTTACCCAGCTAGATGAGATCAAGAAAATGGCAAATAAATGCTTCATTTGTATTTTAACTATTTGAGATGTCAGACTAAATTCTGTGAAATCACTTTTTTTTGCCCCAAGATGGAATCTTACTCTGTCGCCCAGGCTGGAGTGCAGTGACGCAGCTCAGCTCACTACAACCTCCGCATCCCGGATTCCAGCAATTCTGTCTCAGCCTCCCGAGTAGCTGGGATTACAGGCATGTACCACCACCCGTGGCTAATTTTTGTATTTTTAGTAGAGAGGAGGTTTCACCATGTTGCCAGGCTAGTCTTGAACTCCTGACCTCATGATCCACCTGCCTTAATGTCACAAACTACTGGGATTATAGGCGTGAGCCACCACGCCCTGCTGAAATCACATTTTTAAAGGTTGTGTGAATACTCTGGTTATTTCAACTCAGCTACCGTTATTAACAGGATTCAATTCTTAGATTTTTGTATCATTTGCATGTTACCGTTTACTCTGAGGTTTCTGGGGAGCTAGTCATGACGAGTCATTTTAACCCTTACAGATTATATAATCAATTAAGAAATATGCATTTTGGGCTGGGTGCGGTGGTTCACGCCTGTAATCCCAGCACTGGGAGGCCGAGGCAGGTGGATCACTAGGTCAGGAGTTTGAGACCAGCCTGGCCAAGATGGTGAAACCCCGTCTCTACAAAACATACAAAAATTAGCTGAGCATGGTGGCGGGCACCTGTAATCCCAGCTACTTGGGAGGCTGAGGCAGGAGAATCGCTTGAACCCATGAGGCGGAGGTTGCAGTGAGCCAAGATCGTGCCACTGTACTCTAGCCTGGGCAACAGAGCAAGACTATTTCAAAAAATAATAATTAATAATGTATAAAATACACATTTTGGAGCTGAGTGGGAGCCAAACTATGAACTTTATTGAGGTGAAGCTAGACTGGAAAAGCTTTGCCCTGTAGCTCCAAGTGGACTGTCCCATCCTCTTTTTAGACCTTGAGGCTTACCTCAGGAGGAAGACATTTAAACCAACAGCTGAAAGACTTGTGAGTGGTTTCTACACCATGTTAAAGAGAAGGTTCTTCTTAAGACAGCATGATGGGTCTCTAGGCCTGGCCTGGACTCTGGCTCAGTGTTGCTTACCATATGTAGAGGGATGAACAGAGGTTAAGCCCATCATGGTCTGAAGTAGAGCCCAGGAGGAGTGGAAATATATCTGGCTTTCAGGATCCTTTTCCCAGTGTCATCAGAGAAGTCAAACCTCTGTGAGAATGTTTATGCTGAGGTATAACAGTCTTATGTATTGGTTGACTTTTGCTGCACCTAGCTCATTCTGTTGGAGGGATATTGGTTAGGACTCTGAAAGCCAGCTTTTTCACACTGACCAAAGCAAGTGAAGGCCAAGCCAAACTTTAATGGGATGGGACCAGGAAGTATACTCCTCCCATGGAGGTGGTGGAAAGGGCACCAGGAAGTTTGATGACAGTTATCTAATGGACTAGAGACTGGCAAACTTTCTGTAAATGGCCAGGTAGTAAATAGTTCTGCTTTTGAAGGCATATGGTCTCTTGCACCTACTCAAGAGGCTGAAAACAGCCATAGCCAATACATAAATGAATGAGCATGAGTGTGTTCCAATAAGAAAAAAACATAGCTGTTTGCTTTGACCCTAGGGTTGTAGTTTGCCAGTCCTGTAATAGATCACAGTTTGCTCTTTTGGTCACAAATATTCAAACCCCTCCCTAGTTCAGAGCATTTGATATTGTAATATTTAAAGCTCACTTGTAAAACATAATTTGTTGCCTCCATCCATAGTATCTCAAACAGAATGTCTCTCCCAAATATACCTAAATTCCATATTCTCCAAAGCACAACTAGCTATTTTCTTGACATACATCCTAACACACCCCACAGTTCACAATTTGATCTGAAAACTTGTTAAGGGAGGCTTTTTGGCATGTGATGCCATAAAAAGAGAGGTATGGGCTCTCCTTTAAATAGAGGCATGGACTCTTTATCCTATTGTGAGTCTCATAAAAAGAGACCCTTTTTATCATTTTTTCACTATATGGACACGCATGCTGAAAAATGCTTTTATTAGTATAATGCACTAACATTTCTTATGTTCATTAACCTATATATTTTAGCATATAGATTCAAAGATTATTAGCACAATAAGGTAGATAACTTCATAGACCATTTCTTCATCTTGTTTTCATTTAGTATGTAAAATTTATTTAAAATTTACGTGAAAGATCAGAATAGCTATATAATGCTACATTGTAACTCTTATATTTTCCACCAGATGTCACTAATGCTGTAATATTCAAATTAAGATGACTTACTTTTGGTTCTAAAGGCTATAAGGTTATTGGAAAAGCAATGTTACGCATAACATTGGAATTTCTGGCTGCAAATATATAAATACATGAGGGGAATAAACACTTAGCGTTTATTGTTTACTCATTACGTGAATTTTTATTTAATTATCATGCTTTTGTGTACAAGTAAAACTGGGGTCAATGGGCACACAAATTGTGTCGTGGTTTTTGAAGTTTAATGGTCTCTTCTATCCCTGGCCAAGGAAGTATGCAAATTATGTTGTGGTTTTTGAAGTTTAGATGATCTCTTCCTTCTATCCCTGGCCAAGGAAGTTCATCCTGACTCCCCAACAAGCATAACAAAAGGATTGTTTCATCACCTTTTTCCTCTTACCCTTTACATCCTTTTAGCAATAAAGTGTTCAGAACAAACTGGCTTTCCTTTACTGTGCTTTGCAAAGCTTATTCATGTTTTATTGGGTGACTTTGTATTTACACTTTCCTCAGATAGTCTGTTGTCAGATGACTGACCAATGACTGGGAGGAACCAAATACAGAGGATTTTATCCTATGCCTAATCTATATTGTCTACAGAATAAATCAGGTATCAATTTGTGAACAGTGGTGAAACATAATTTTCCAACTAATCAGAAGAATTGTTTGTTAAGTAACCTTAATTACTCAGTCTTTGGTGAATTGTTTTTGGATAATTTCTTATTCCTTTTTTTAAATGTATGAAATATTTCTAGTTATTTTGTTCAATGTGACTGATAAAAGTTTATGTTGGAATAGCTGTGAAATGGAAACTGTCTAGTCAATTTTAAATTTTATTAGTTATATATTTTTTTAAAAATAGATCTTTTAGAGATCTTTCCATTCTTCATAATTATGACTTTTAAAGCCAGCAGTATTCACTAAGGCTTAAAAAAAAAAAAACAAAACCTAGTTGGGCAAGCTACTTAATCTTCATTAGAGTTGACAATTCTGTTCCAATCTGGCAAAAACATTGTAGCCCTAGCAACAAGACTATTAGAAAAGGCCTAGAGAGAAAAATGTCAGACTTGACCCTCTGATTACACAAGTCGGTTTATGTTACCATGTCACCTATTTTTGTCCTCTACCATGTGATCTATTTTTATACCAGAGAAGCATAATATAGTTACATTTATTTGTACAAAGCCCATTTCATCTACATTTATCTGCACCATTTTGCTATGCAAGCTTGTTTACACAAAGGAACTTACATGAGATCAAAGTCTTTTTGTCTTGGAATTTTATCTGTGCTGAAAAAGGCATCCCAAATATAAGCTGGACCACCCCATAGTCCATTTCCTTGCAAGGGAAAGATTCCAAACACTTAAAAAAGCTTTCTAGATATGGACATATCTAGTGGATGCCTAGACATGGATATGAATTTCTTTCTGAAATTACAGTCTCACTGACCAAGTACGGATGCTGGTGGTTTTAAAGATTGGGTCTGTGATGTGCAAAGTATTTCATATCTAACATGCAGTTATTGGATCACTGTGTTCATACTCAATAATAGTCAGTATAGCTCTGTAAAAACAGGCTGTAAAGCCTACAGCCTCCAAGTCTAGAAAGGAAATTCATGGGTATTGATCATCTACTGTGTGCCAGGCACCTTTGAAGTGTTTTACATCTGTTCAGCTGTCTCCTAAATGAATGGAGGTTGGGGTTAGTGGGGAAATGGGAGACTTGGGCCATAAGCTGTGGTCTTAGAAACTGATAATGGGACATGGGGAGAGCCATGAGACAAAGGAAATGAAGTCTGAATTCCAAATGAGGAGTCCTCTGGAGCAAGGAACGGCCCTCAAACCTCAGTTTACGGCTGTGCGGGGAGAAGAGGGTGGGGAGAGAAGGACTGGATCCAAAATGGAAGTTCTACAACTCTGCTGATGCCTCCATGGCCCCAGAGGAGACCCATAAAGCAAAACCATGAAGAAACACTAGGGAGTCCAAATCCTTTATAGAGCATCTTTAGCTCGGTTTGTGGGCAGGGAGGGGATCAGACTTCAAATTCATTCATTAAATGCATTATCTCAATCCTCACAACAGCCCTGTGAGAATTGCTATCGCCACTTCATAGATTTAAGAACTAAGATTCAAGAAGGTTAAGTAATTTGCCCAACTGCAAACATCCATAATCCATGTGCTGGCCCAATTCCCAAACCAATAGGAACCAAATCCTTTTATTATATCTTGTTTCCTCTCAGAGTCTAGGGGACAGAGGAGGGTTCTCCTGCTCCAGACTTAGCCACAAAGAGATTAGAATACCACGTGAATCTCCAAATTGAGGAAGTGAGAACTTGTAGTCACAATATTAGAGTATTGCATTAACTTTTTCATAATACTGCCATTAAATGTTCACACAGGGCATTTTGCTTTAAAACAGGAGTATTCATTTTCTTTCCAGCAACGTTTCTTCTCTAATTCTTTCACTTGTTTTTGTAAGCAATGATGTGTGGGAATTTGTGTTCAACATGTAATCCTGATCCTTCTACTTTGTGAGTTTTAACCAACTTGAGACAAGATACAGGAAACAGAAGGAGATTGAAATTTATTCTATGTATTATTACCAAAATTACAGCACTCTATAGTAAAGCTGGGTTGGAGAATGAGCCTTTGCTACTCCTTCTTAAGTAAACCAAGCAGCCTGTGGAGTCATAGGTGGAAGGACCAGACAACTTCATTCTTCCTTCTCCAGCCCAACTCCAACCTGGGAGGAAGCCTTGCATGCTGAGTTGCCAAGGGCAAAATTAGAAAGTGCTGTACTTGAGCTCCTACAAGCCATAGAAACATTTCTTTGCTGCTTGGGATGGACTGAGAGAAAAGGTGGAGGGAGGGCCCCAGAATATTATTCCAGTGCTGTTTTCTGTCATCAGGATTGGAACAGAAACCCTAAGAGTGGAGTAACAAGCATCCTTCCTGCTATTTGCCAGCTTTTTCGTCTCTTGGTATATTACAGTGTGTGTTCCACTGGCATTATGTAAGTTGATTTTAGGTAGCATGATGACAGACTTTTTTTTTTAAGTTTTAGTTATTATATATATGTTGTAATCAGAAAAATATGTGACATTTTAGCACATTGTTTATCATGAGTAAAAAATTGAGCAAAAGATTTTAAAAGTATATACAATATTTAAAGAAAAATATTGTATCAGTATTAGTGTGGGTAATCTGCAGACATGAAGGCCACATACATATGAAGGAAGGTTGGGAAACAATGTCATAATCCACTGGACTTAAGCAGCTTGGAAGTAAGCCAGGGTGGGCTGTTCCTCTCAGCGGGGAAGTTGCTTGCTCACAGGACCCTTGTGTTCTCACTTTCCTAAACCCTCCTTCTTTCCACACTAATTCCCTCCAGAGCTGCCAATGGGCATTTCGCTTTTTGCCAACAAAAGTCTCTAGCAACATGAGTCAGAACTGCATGCAGCACCCTAAGCAGAAAATGTATTCCCCATTCTATTACTAATTATGCTTAGTCATGTTGTCCAGAATGAATGAATGTATTCATTTTATATCCATGTATACATTCATTAATGTATTCATGAAATGAATGCAAAGACCAGATCAACAACATAAAAATATTCTAAAGTTGAACAATATGAAACTCTTCTCATTTTTTAACCCTCCAAACTAAATTCCCTTGCAAATGAAAGGCCCATAGAATTTAAAGTCAAATTCCTTCATTCCCAATTCTATACAATTGGCTCATTCTCAGCCAGAGGGTCTTACACTGATCCCTGGGTTCCTATACGTTCAGCTGTAACCTGGGCCAGCTTTCATAGGAATGGGTACAGCTTCTTCAGTCTCTTCAAAATTAATTCAAATTTCTAACTAGTTCAGCTCTCCAAGGGGTAACTAATCGCAAAAGAAACTGCGGCTCCGCTACACAAGTTATTACAAGCAAAATTATGGTCCCCAAGTTAAGTGAATGGTGTAATTTTTTTGACACAGCTGTTGCCACCCAAAGAGCATGGCAGATAACTTAATGGTACCTGTGTTGTAGAGAGAAGGACCTGAAAACAGCTGGGTTTCAGTTCCAGTGAAGGCCAGTCAGCTGCGCCAGTGTCAAGAGTTCACAGGCTGTAAATCTATATACACTAAGCAGAAACTGCCCATCAACAATTGTGCTTCCACATGTTGTGTGTGTCTGTGTGTGTGTGTGTGTGTGTGTGTGGTGGGGTGGTGGTGGTGGTAGGTGTGATGGCAATGCTTCTGGCAAAGTCCCCATGTATATTACCTACTTTCTCAGTAAATGGCATTTGAGATATTATTCCTTCTTAGAAAATGTAAATATTCTGGTTTCTTCATGTCTAGCTTTCATGCTTTTAGCACTTCAATGCAAGACTGTGATTAATCTAAATATCTACTCCCAAATATCTTCAGGTGCACTCTCTCCAGGAGCGTGAAGTCTCTCCTTTGTGGAAACATGAGGAATTGAGTAGTGACCATCACTCTACTCCCTTAGCACTATTTTAACTTAATAATATATCACATTTTATTTGTTCAGATAATAGTAATTGTCACCACTATTGCATAGGCTTTTCATTCCTACCTAGGCAGGTCAGGTTGGTCCCAGCTGACCAATAGTTAACCATAGTCAAAATTTAAAAAAATCAAGGATCACAGAAAGAGCCGGTGAGTCAAGCTTCCTCTTCTCAAGAAATAAGAGAGTGATGTCAAAGCTTAGCAAAGCTTTAAGAAGATTCTAGATCTGATGGATTGAAATCGTCAAAAGTTAGTATTCCAAAGAATTAGGCCCCTGTAAAGACAAAACACAGTAAATTGAAAGAAGACCCCAGACACCCTGAACTTCAGGGCAGGTACTTTTTCTGTTGCCCTTTTATTTATTCCTGTCTCACTTGGACCTGACCATGAGTATGAAGAGAGTGACTGCAGCTGGGGAAAGAAAGAGTGCCAAGAGCTGCAGCTGCAGAAAGTTTTGTTTTCATTTTTTTAACTTTTATGGTGTAAAATTAATATACTTATAAGTTAATAAAATGAAACAGTACAGAATGGTACCAAATGAAGTGTAAATTATCCACCTGTCCTCATTTCCCCACTCCCCACTTCTAATCTAACTCCTTATTTTAAAACATGTTTTGTTCTGTTAGTGGTTATCACCATGCCTTTAAGCATATGTTAATATTCCTATTTTTTTGTTTGTTTTTCAACTTTAGGTCAATTGAAAGATGAGAAACTTAGTTCATATTTCTTTATCCATCTACTCCTGAGTTTTTCTAGTCATATTATTTTTGTTCTTCTGGTGGTTATCTTTATAATTTTAAAGAATATGTTCAAACTCTAAATTTTGTTACATCAATGTTAGTATGTTGATTCTTTGCTATAGGAGATATGAGAATTTGTGTCTGACATTGCTGGCCACATCTCTCTGCTACCTTAACATTCAGACTTTTGGTTTTTTCCATGATCAATTTTAATACTAGTTAGATTCTCTTTTATAGTTATTACTGTCTTCCAGTTGTGTTGATATGTTGACTCAACAAATTGAAATAACATTTTCATTATCCTGATTATTAAATTACCCCTTGTTGATGGATCAAATAGCATGAGTCTAGCTATTAAGGGGAGAAAATGTAATCTAGTTCATTAAAACTGAACATCGAATGTTCCAAGTGTCAAGATCAAAAAGGAGTCCGTAAACTCAATCTTCAAGCCTTATTATTAAATTATTTGGCCAATGATATATTTAATATCCAAGAAATTAAACAGAAAACATAAACATTTTTGATTGTACTTGATTCTAGCCACCCATTCATTTGCTTCTTGACTATGAAGATGTTAATATTTGTTAAAAGATCAATTTTTCTTCTGTTTTCTTAATTACCTGCTTTCTTCAGGAGTCACCTAGTATATCTGTTCCACTTGGACCTTCTCATTTTTGCTGTTTATTTCTCCCAAATTTTGTGAATTTTAAAAATCTATGTGAATGATGGAAAAAAGTTGATCAATACTGGTAGCATGGTTTTCCACTGTGATACTAGGACTCTCCCTTTAATAAAAAGATGCCAGGGCTTGTGTACACAGAAGCTAGGAGTACAATTTAGGGTACATTTAGATATTTTGTTAATCTTTTTACAGTTATTTTGACTTTTTAACATATTGCATTAAAATATTATTTATCTGATTTAGTTAGTTAGGGGGTTCACCCTCAAAATTTTGTGTTCCGGACTTCGTTCTTCTCACTGTGGTACCTGCTTTGAGACAGGGCCTGAAAGAGTAACCATCATTTCCAGTTACGGTCAGCAGAGGGCAGCAAAGGGCAATGGAGTACGTGCTTGCTCTCGGAGCCTCGGTATCCTTCACTTTGTGCAGGCAAAAAACAGGGACTGGGAAGTAGAGGTCCAGATGGCCAGAATCAGAAGGGAAACTACTCACAGTGACAGTGACCCAGGATGGAGACCAAGCTGAGCAGGGAGTGAAAAGGTTTAGTCAAAAGGGAGCCACAATTCGCAGCCCGGTATCTGCCATAGAGATGTGAGCAAGTAGACCTCGGGGGGTGAATCCTCACTTGAGTTCTTTCGCGGTCCTGACTGCGACTCCCAGCATCTCTCAAGCCCACGGTGTGGCTCCTTAAAGTCTCAGGCATCTACTATCCACGTAGGAGAGAATGCAAACTTCCTGTCTGAGAGTCGGTAACATACTGCCACGTGCTTAGGGGTTCCAGAACCAGCCATTTTGGGGAGGAGAGATTGAGTGGAGTATGAGCACCAAATACAAACGCTGAAGGATGATGACGATATTCGCATGTATATGCCAGCTAAATAATTTGGGAACCTGCCTAAATGCGATGTGCTTTAAAATATAGTCCTGCCTCCTGACCCAACACACATCGGGGAGGAAACATTGTTTCGTTGTGGAAACTGTGTGACTTTAGAAGCAGACACACTGGGCTCTCTGAATTGTTAGGTATGTGGCTCTTGGTTACTTAACTGACCGAGCCTCAGTTTCTCCATCTGTAAAAATGAAAATATTGATTCTTATCTCATAAGGCTACTTCGAGGAAATACAAATGATGTGCATGAACTACCTGGCAAAGAGCTTGGTCACCTGTAGTTGCTCGATTGACTTTACTACCTTTTCTCTGTTCCTTCCCTTTGGTCATGGAAGACGATTAGTAACATTGCTTGCTATTTTGAAATGTAAAGTCTTCCCATAAGCATAATTGACATTACTGAGAGATTACTGTGTTGGGTACCATACTAAGTTTTCTATGGTACTATTTAAAATTCTTAACAACCCTATGAGGTAACATCATCATCTCTGTCTTGCAGATGAGGACATTGAGGCTTTAACAGTATAACTGGTTTTCCCAGTGTCACATAAGTAGTAAGTAATAATCAGGGATTCAAAACCAGGTAGTAGTTTGATTCCAGAACTCATGCTCTTAACAGTGTACAACCTCCTTTTCTATACAGACATTTCATAATCGATTGAAACATTTAAGAGAAAAAACAGAATTAAGAAAATAGTGTTGTTTGTCAGGCATGGTGCCTCACGCCTGTAATCCCTGCACTTTCGGAGGCCGAGGTGAGAGGATAGTTGAGCTCAAGAGTGTGAAACCAGCCTGGGCAACATAATGAGACCCTGTCGAAAGAAAGAACGAACGAAAGAAAAGAAAAGAACGAACGAAAGAAAGAAAGAGAAAGAAAGAGCAGAAGGGGAGAAAGGACGAGGAAGGGAAAGGAAGGAGGGAAAGAGGAAATGGGAGGGAAGGAGGGAGAGAGGAAGGAAGGAAGGAAGGAGAGAGAAAAGAAGGAAAGAAAGAAGAGAGGGAGAGAAAGAAAAGAAAGAAAGAAAAGAAAGAAAGAAAGAAAGAAAGAAAGAAAGAAAGAAAGAAAGAAAGAAAGAAAGAAAGAAAGAAAGAAAGAGA
>NW_012101821.1:491669-564264 GCF_000951045.1 Mandrillus leucophaeus
AGAAAGAAAGAAAGAGAAAGAGAGAGAAAGAGGAAATAATGTAGTTTGTCTTTGGGATGTGCCTAAATGTTGGTGTTACTGGCATAGCATCACCTTGTACTGTCTCTTCTATTTGATTTTTAGGGTAAAAATTCAGTGTTTAAAGAAATACATGAGAGACTGCTATGGACTGAATTGTGTCCCCCTAAATTTGTATATTGAAGCCCTCACCTCTCTCTCTCCCTGCCATGTAAAAATATAGTGAAAAAGTGGCTGTCTACAAGCCAGAAAGAGAGCTCCTACCAGAAACTGAAAATGCCAACACCTTAATCTTGGACTTCTAGCCTCCTGTGAGAAATAATTTTTTCTGTGAGAAATTTATTTTCACTGTGAGAAATAAGCTTTTGTTTATTTCTGTGATAAGTAAATTTTTGTTGTTCAGCCCAGTCTACGGGATTTTTTCTAGTTTTTAAAATTGTTTTTATATAACATGAAATTTGCCATCATATTATTTTAAGTGTACAATCAGTAGTATTAAATACATTCATAATGTTGGGCAACCATCACCATCATCCATCTCCATAACCTTTTTCATCTTGTAAAATGGAAATTCTGCTACCATTACACAATAATCCCTCATTCTCCCCTCCCTCCAGCCCCTGGTAACCACCATGCTTCTTTTTGTAGTCTTAATTTTGTCTGATAGATCTAGCCGATTCATGTGTTATTTAAGCTCACTATTTCCTACCTATTTTTGTCTGGTTGTCCTATTCATTATTGACAATGGGATATTAAAATCTCCAACTATTATTGTAGAACTGATTATCCATTCAATTTTCAGTTTTTGCTTTATATATTTTAATTGACTGTTTTTAGATGCATGCATGTTTATAATTGTTATAACTTCTTGTTGGGTTGAGCCCTCTAAGTGTGCAATGTCCTTCTTTGTCTCCTCCTTTGTCCTTGTTCTTTTTGTCCTTTTGATTTAAAGCTGTTTAAAAAAAAATTTGTATAGCCATTTCTTCTCTCTTTTGGTTACTGTTAGCATGGAACATCTTTTTTTCATTCTTTCATATTCCATCTATTTGTGCCTTTGGATCTAAAGTGAATCTCAATGCCAGGCACAGTAGTATATGCCTGTAGTGATAGCAACTTGGGAGTCTGAGGCAGGAGGACCATTTTAGTCCAGGAGTTCGAGTCCAGCCTGGGCAACATAGCGAAATCCCATCTCTCATTAAAAAATTTAAATAAAAAAAATAATAAAGTGAGCCTCCTGCACAGAGCATATATTTGGATTATGGTTTTTAATCCATTTGGCCAACCCTTTAATTGGCGTGTTTAATGTGTTTACATTTAAAGTAATTACTAATAACAAAGGCTTACTTCTAACAGTTCGCTACTTGTTTTCTATATGCCTTGTAGTTTTTTGTCAATAATTTTCAGCACATGAAAAGAAGTTCAGCATAATTAAATTCAAGTTAAGTCCACAATAAGATATCACTCCACACCTGTTAGCACAGCTTGCATGAACAGTGACACCAAATACTGGTGTGGATATGGGAAAAGTGGATCACTCGTACAGTGCTGGTGGAAATGTGAAGTGGTACAGACACTCTGGAAAACTGACCGTTTCTTTAAAAATTAAACACGAGACTACCAGCCAGAAATCACATTCCTGGATATTCATTCCAGAGAAATGAAGGCTTACGTTGATTTGAAAACCTGTACACAAATGTTTATAGAGGCTTTATTTATTATAACCCCAACCTGGAAACAAACCAGAAACCCATCAACAGGTGAGTAGTTAAACAAACTGAAGTACAACCACACCATGGAATACTACTAAGTGAGACAAATAGATGAGCTATAAATATCTGCAACAATCTGCATGAATCTCCAGTTATGTGAATGAAAAAAAAAATCTACAAACGTGCCATTCTTTATATAACATTAATGAAAAGACAAAATTATAGACATGGAGAACAGATTAGTGGTTGCCAGGGATTAAACATGGTGGAGATGGAAGGAAGTTGGTGTGGCTGTAAAAGGGAAATATAGAAGATCCTTGTGGTAATGGAAATGTCTAGTATCTTGATTGCATCAATGTTAATATCCTGGTTTTGTTATTGTACTAGAGATTTGGAAGATATTATCATTGAAAGAAACTGGATGAAAAGTTAATGGAATCTTTCTGTATTATTTCTTACAACCACATGTGAATCTATTATACAATGATCTAACAATAAAAAGCTTAGATTTAAAAAGTTAAAGGATGAGCACAATCTGGGAAAGGAGTATGTCAGTTTGTCAGTTATCTGATGAGCCTTAGAACCTTGACATCATAATGGTGAGTGATCTTGACTACTGAGGAATCCTCAGGCTTCAAAGATTTGCCTGTGCTGCTCTGCGAGGTGCTGCAGACATGACTGATTTTCAGCACCAAGAATGGAAGAATGAAGGATGTTCACATCAATCGAAAAGGTGGTCATTTAAGGCTTCACTGCGAAAGATATTCTTTTAATGTATAATTTTTGATCATCAAAAAAGTTTTCTGTCTTGTTTCCTCTAAAACATATGAACTGATTCTTAACTTTAGAATGAGTTTCGTGGAGTTAGTCATGTTCATGAGATTTAGTGCTGCTGAGCTCAAGAGAGGTGTCTTTATATTCTCAGGGAAGATACTTTCTTGGCTCCACAGGAGACAATTTTCTGTAGGTCTACGAAAATGTCTGCCCTATTTTTTTGCTGATGTATTCAACCTAACTGGTATTACCTATTATGACCACAGAGTATTATTGGATATTGATTATAGCTCAGCCAAATAATATTTAAGCACTTTGTTCAGTTTAGCAACTTTTCGATGTTTCCAGTATTATTTGGTCTTCTTTAGCAGTTTTTCTACCAAAATTTACATATTTATTTCAATAAGATGGGAGTCAATTTTCCAGGATCCTCAGTTACCTAAATTTTCATGCTGATGAGGAACCAAATTTTAAATACTTGTTTGCAAGTCTCTATATAATTTTGTTTTCTATATGTTGGGATGTCTTGTGTCTGTGTGCTTGTTTTTATTTTTATTAGAATTTAAATGCTTGGTATGCAAAAAACATCAGATCCATCTGAGTCTTTTTTTTTGTACAGTGCAGCATAGTGGCTTAGGTAGAGTAAATGTTAGGTAATTCAGTGGAAAGATACTTCTAAAAAGTATAAATTGGTTTAAAACATTAGGGAAACATGATTATATTTTTAAAACTAAAGTGAAACCCTGTCTCTAAGGATGACATATCTGTGACTTTTATTCAGAATTAACTAGTAATAAATATTTATGGAGAGCTTTACAGTTTAAGAATGCTTTTCATAGCTTACTTCATTTTAAGTCTCATAACCCTATGAAGATACTATTTTTCCAGATTACATGTTCTATTTTATTACTATCATTGACATTTTGCCAGATTAGAGACCTGGTAATTTAAATTGTTTTAATGGTTTTTTGACATATATTACATATGCAAAGCATAGTGTATATTATATTATTAACTTTAAAAGTCTCTCCAAGGACACTTCAAACATAATCTTCTGTGGCTCTTGGCTCCACCCTCTAGGCCCTTGGTTTTCTCTCCGGACTTTGGGCACTGCTTTCTGTGTCATATTTACATTTTCATGAATACTAGCACATGTTTGCAGCAGAGTAGTTTTATCTTGTCTATTTTCTGCCAATAGGATTTGTGGTTCTGACAGCCTTCTGTTATTCTGCACTCTTTCTGTCTTTTTCGAGCCAACTTGATGGTGTTTCTGCTAATATAAAATTCTCAAGAACTTTATGGGTCTCCATAGTTACCATTCCTACTCATCGCCTCATTAGCTAGAAATTAGGTCTACCAAGTTTTCGGACATAATCCCTTTGTGTTTTTCTCTGCTGCCTAGATGGTTGCAAGACAATGCCCCTAAGCTTTTTGAGTCCTTCTGGTCATATTGAGAGGATCTATGACCCACATCTTTAATCTCTTCAAAGAGCCTTTTCTGTGCCTGAGTACTGTCATCATTTGATCTTTATGAAGGTTTAGTAACAGATTGTACAATCACACTCTGTATTTTTCTATGCCACATTTTCTGAAGCATCGTCTTAATTTTGCCGTCTTTGGCATCTGGATAGGGTGAGAATCTCCCAACTCCTCAAGTGTGGGTTCTCTTTCATTGAACAAGTTTGGGTTATCTTTTGTTGAACAATTTCTCTTTCAACTTATCTTTCTCTTCTCATGTATTACTGTAAGTAGCAAGAAAAAACAAAAAGCCACTTCCTTCAACTATCTGCTTGAAAATCTCTTCACCTAAAGATCTAAGTTCATCATTTAAAAAGTCCATTTTCCACATAACTAGAGGGCACTATCTTACCAAGTTTTTTTGCCTACTTATAACAAGGATCTCCCCTCTCCACTTTTCAATAGCATGTTTCTTCTGAGCCCTCAGCAGCAGTGCCTTTAAAATCCATATTTCCACCAACAGTTGTTTGTTTGGGGTGAGGTAAGTATTCTCTAAGGCAAGTTAGATTTTTCCCTATAATACTCCTCAGTATCTTCTGAACCCTCACTGGTAGAGTCTTTAATGTCCATATTTTTTGCTAGCAGTCTGTTCAAGACAATCTAGATAGTTTTTTTCCATTATGCTCCTCAAAATTCTTCCAACATCCACTTACTGCTGATTCCAATGTTGCTTCTGCATTTTAAGTGTTTATTACAGTAGCACTTCACTTTCAAGTATCACAATCTGCATTTGTTTTTTAGCCATTATAACCAATTACCATACATTTAGTGGCTTGAAGCAACAAGAATGTATTATGTTGCAGTTGCATATATCAGAAGATAATGTATTCTTGACTGGGTCCTCTGATTGGGGTCCCATAAGACTGATCAAGGTGTTGTCAGGGCTGCATTTCTTACTGGAGGCTCTCCAGAAGAAATTGTTTCTGATGAGCTCTTTCAAATTTTGGGGTAAATTCAGTTACTTGAGGTTGTGTATTGAAGTCCCCTTTCCTTGCGAGCTGTCACCCAGGGCTGGGGTTTGTTGCTAGGGCCTAGCAGTATTTCTTCTCATGCTTTCCATGTGGCTCCTACCAGCAGTGATAGATCGACCATAATTTTTAGCATTGTATCACCCTTGAAATTTGGCATAAAACTCTATCATATGTTTGACTACTGACTCTTTGTTTTGTTGTGTTCAATGTCTTACGGGAAAAGCTCTTTTTCTGAGATGGACACCCACAGTGAGAAGGGTGCCAATCATACCCTGCTAATCCATGGCTCTGTAGAACTCAGAAGAGGCTGGAGGAGGCAGAAGTGGCACCTCTTTCTGTTTAGCAATTTGTTGCTTGTGTCTAGTAGCAAGTACATGTACACAACATGCTCTCCTGATTATCGTAAAATGCATTTTTACTAACAAATTGCATTTTCACTAATTGTTACTATATGAAAATATAATTTTTTCTTCTGCTTTTGCAAATGCCTTGATCCTTCATTTACTCAACAGGTATTCTTGGAGGCCCTGTTGTGTGCAGCATCCCTGTAGAGAATATAATCAAGAATGTGCCAGGCAGGGTCCCTCTTGCCTGAGGCTTAATGACAGATGATAAAACTAAGAGAGGGGAAATTACAGATTGTGAATAGTGATTCTAAGAAGGAGACAGATAGGGTACCATGTGGAGAAGGTGTCACAGGGTTAGAGAGGTGTCATCCAAAAGGGCTTCTGTGAGGTGATGACATTTAAACTTGAGCTCTGCGATGAGAAGCACCAGCATTCCTCAACCAGGTGACTGAACATTCTAGGCTGAGAGGACAACAGGCTTATGGTGGGTGCAGCTTGGTCCTTTGGAGGGAGGGGCTCAGGGAAGGCTGATGTGACTGGATACAAATGCCTGGAGACATGATGTCAGATATGAGAGTGGTCACACAGGTCTTCATAGGGCATAGTGAGGGATTGGAATATTATTCTGAAGGGTCAGTAGGGGAATGACCAAATATGGTAAATATTTTTGTATATTGTTCTGGCTGTTGGTAGATAATGGATTGGAGGGCAAGGAAAAGTGGAAGCAGGGAGACTAGTTAGGGAGGCAATAGTTCTGAAAAATGATGACAATGGCTCTATGTTGGGAGCAACAATAGAAACAAATGATGCAGAAGGCAGATTTAGAATCTATGTTGGAGGCAGAACCAACTGCATGTACTTTCCTCTCCACATGCAACACAAATGCAATACTAGAAAAATGATGATTTCTTAACAAATATCTGATATCAGGGAGATGGAAAGAACTGAATGGATGGCCATCTGTTTACCTGCTACATTTCTGTTTTCAATATTTATAAAATATCATGAAAAACAAAGAATATTTCAACACGTAAAATCACATCACAAAGTTTTGTAATCACCAGGGCAGAAAAAAAAAAAAAAGAAAAAAAAGAAAGAAAGAAAAAAAAAAAAACACCTTTTCTCTGCTGCCCTCATCCTGGTTTCCAATTAATCTGTGTCATAGATAAGACATGCAAGATCAAGTGATAATTTTTTAAATGCCATATTTAACCGGGGTGGCAGTCATGATAGGTATGATTTATCAGGGTCAGATTATGTGTCAGGTTTTATGCTAAGGACTTTATGTGCCCAATCTTGTCTAATCCTTACAGCTTCTCTTGTAAGATTGAGATGGGGCTATTTTCCGTATTTTACAGAGGGACTTGAGGCTCAGAGGTCTAATGGCTTCCCCCATGTCACCACGTTATTAGTTAGTGGAGTTCACATTTGAAATTCGATCTGTTTATTTCAAAGCACAGGCTTTTACCCAACATGTAGTGCTCCTGCCTTTATTCTTCATTTCTTTTTTTTTTTTTTTTTTGGATTTTATAGAAGATTCCACAACTATTTGGTTTTTCTCTTACCAGCAAAATCAACCTTTCCCTTGCAGTGAGAAAAAGACCAACTCGCATCTGCTTGGTATCTAGTAAAAAATGGAGCAGATTGCACAGTGAGTGGAAAAATGAATGAGAAGTCCAGCTATGAAAATAAGTCAGAGACAAAAATGAAGACAATAAAATATATTTTGGATAAGCGCATTGCCTAAATATGTAGCTGTCAAGCTGGTGAGGTCATAAAGAGAACAGAAGATTGTCTAGGTCTGGGTGTGAGGTCCAAGTGAAGTGCCCTGAAAAAGCAACTGATAGAGAATAAGTTACCATTGAGAAATATTTTTAGATTAGTTACCATTCTCTGTATTTAACCCAGGTAAGTAAATATAGGAAACTAAAATTTACTGGAGAGACTCACAGGACCATACTAAGAATATCTCTGAGGGCTCATCTAGTTTTCCAAAGTACCTTCCAAGACAAGTATTATCATCTCCAGGTTTTAGATATGAAAATGGAGGCTGAGAAAAGAACAGTAAGTGGCCCAAGATCATACACTGGGAAATTGCAGGAGAGACTGGAGTTCCTTGGACTGGAGTCCAAGGCTGTGCTCTTCCTGCTACCCCTTATTGTAACCAACCGTGCTCAGCCTGAGAGATAAACAAGCAACCGGAGTTCTCATTCTCTGCTTCTTAAGACCTTGGCAACCACTCATGTTTGATTTTTAAGGGACACATGTTTTACTTTACTTCTTTTTTCTTAACTTTTGTAATTATGATAGTATTTAGGGAGAGTAGAACTTAATTTTCTTACCAGAAGCCATTTATGTCCTAGACACTGATAACCCCTTAAAGGGTTTTATAGAACCTGTAGTGTTCTGCTAAAGACATTTCCTATAAAGACAATGTTCCCTCTCTGCTAGAAAATTTCATATATTTAAGAGCTGAATTTTTATTTTGCTTGGCTCGTTATTACACACATGCACAACATTTTTCATTTTTTGAATACTGCCTTGAGACCGTTCTTTGTATCCATGCAAATGTTTTCATGATGTGATGAAATATATATAAGATTATTTAGTAATATCCTTGTTTAAGATAGGCTGTTCCTGAAAGATCATTTTTATATACATTCTACATTCATTGGGATTATTAGAAAGTGTAAGTCATCTAAAACATCTGAATTTGGTTTGTAAGTCCAAGATCTTTGAGATAGAGAAAACAGATTTTTTGAGAAAGTGGCTATCAGCACTCAATGCTACCACCTTGTACAAGTTTTTACCATAGTATTTAGGATATTAGCTACAAGTTTTTCTATAGCAAACATTTGGGTGCATTCATGATTGTGATTAATATTACAAATTTTTTTGAGAAAGAAAAACTGCTAAAAAGAAATAGCCGCTTGCAGTAACAAACTTACTTCTTCCCTTTCACATCTCATTCTTAGATGGAGGTTATGTTATGCCTTGAATCAATTAATCTGTTAAAATTAATAATCTGAATTTGGTGCCTAGTTTTTCCACTTATCCATAAAAAGGGAGTGGAATCATGTAGGTTTCACTGGGCCTCAGCTCACCTCCGGGCTCTGGTTGGAAGCTCTCTCACTTTTTATGTTGATGCTACAGTAATCAACTCAAGTGAAAAAAACAGTTAATCAATTGCCACATTAGTATTTTGTCAAAATAAGTGAATTTTAGTTTGTGTGTAATAATGAAGAGAATTTAAATGTTTGTTTCTTCACAATGGGTTTTAGTTGGGCTCGATGTTAATAGAAAAAAATTGTTTTGAGATTGTCATTTATTTTATACTACATTAGAAAATTCTGTTCTCAAATATTAAAGTCAGACGAGGCCTTTATGATTACTCTTTATATTCATTAGAATGACAAATAGAAAGTTGTTTTTCCAATAAAATTATGACTTTTATTTTTAAGACAGAATTTGCTTTATAAATATTAAGGTATTAATACTAGTGGAGGTCCATGAAGAATTTACAAAAAGAAAGAGGCTGTACTTAGCTCACACCCTCTTTAGCCACCATTGCCATCTTATTTAGTTTTTAAAAAAATAGAGAATGAAAAATTAATTTTGTTTAGGTCAAAAATGAAGATGACTATTGACTTATTATCGATGGAATTACTAACAGATACTTAGGGAATATGCCACGACCCTTACTCAGAAGCTTCTAAGGGAACATCTCTATCTTAGAACTGTGGAAATATCCTTAGAATCCTGTAAATTTTCATGGTTCACTAGGGTTTCCACTCCAATATAAAGACAGGTAGATCTCCTCCTCATCCTCCTCCTCCTCCTTTTCCTTCTTTCTCCTCTTTCATCCTACTTCTCCTTCTCTTCTTCCTCCTCCTTTTTCTCCCTCTTCTCTTCCTTCTTCTTCCTCTTTCCCTTCTTCTGCTGCTACCCCTACTCTTCATCTTCCTCCTCTTCCTATGAGCCAGTTTATGTTAGATTCATACTTTCTCATTTCTACTGAAACAGCATTAACAGTGTCAGTGATTGAAGAAACACAGAGGGACCCTATAAGAATCCATTTGAACACAAACCTATGTTGTAATACATTTTAAACATTAGGTAGCTAGCTTTGTTGTTATAATACCATGAGATTTATCCCCTCATTCTCAAAGAGAAATTCCATCAGGAAACCTGATGACTCTGGGGAAAAGAAGGGTGAGGTTAAGAATGATGAAAGGACTGTTCTTCCATGCAAGAGCTTTAGGAGGTGGGTCAACACCTACAGATGCTAAGTAATTTTGAGGATAGGCTTGCAAGTTAGGTCATCTGTGTTATAATGCGGGCAATTTATTTAAACTCTCCATGAGTTTCTTCATCTTTAAAATGGGGCAAATGGCTACTATTTGATATAACTATTTGAGGAGTAAATAAAATAAAATAATGTGCATAAAATATTTAGAAGACCTATTAGCACATGGTAGATGCTTAATAAATATTGTAGGGGAATGGAAACTATGTTCTGGACTTTAATAACTCTTTGGTTTGGTTTCAAGGAAGTGGGTAATCTTAGCACTTTATTGAACTAAAGGGAAAAGTACTCAAATAAGTTATTCAGGTCAATATATATGGAAGTTTCCATACAGAATCTTAGGTATTTGTACAGATAGATACCTACATTAGAAAATTTAAAAATCTGTAAAAACAAGCAGGTGTGTGTCTGTATTCTGAACAGAACATATATTTTTAGTTGATTAATACCTTTAGAGCTGCTACCGAGAAAAATAATTTTATATGATAATTTTTGTGTTTCATAAAAATCTTCAGATACACAAACATAGGGTAAAAAATGTTGAAAAATATAGAAAGATGCCACCTTTTATCACAAGGCACTTTTCTATCCTATATTCTTATAATCAATGTGCCCTAAGCTTTGCATCTAGATTATTCTTCATGTATGCTTCCAGCAAAGTTATTTCCATTTCGTAAATTCCATCGAAGAGTTTTAACATTAAGTGCCCCATGAATGAATGAAGTCACAGGGAGATTTCCACATGAGATGTCTTTGATCTTGTTGTAGCTTTACTGTTTCCATAAGTACTTCTGACCAGTGGGAAGTCCCCGAGTGCTGTGCTCACGGTGCCTGGGAATCCTTCATCAGGCTTATAGCTATTTAAAATGCAATAACTCTTTAAAATTTGTAAATTAACCCAGGAGATATGGTGGTTTCTCTGTTAGAGGTCAAAGGTGGATTAGGTAGAAATGGTCAAAAAGTAATTTCACTGCTGACAAAGTCGATCACCTTCTTACTCTCTATAGATAAATGAGAAGTGTGTCCATCACTTACATAGAAGACCCGCTGGCCCCTGGTCGGGGTTGGTTTGGTTTTGTTTTCTAAGTTAGATTCAGTCTGTAGGCCATAGTGTTTCAGTTTTAATCAGAATCTATAAAAAAAGCAGCATGAAAAAAATCTTAAGAAAGGAAATTTAAAATAACTTATGCTTTAAAGGCTAGAAAGTATTACGAAAATCAGAGTTAAAATGTGTTTTACGTCCCTCTAATCCAAGATTATATTTTTTAGTCTCTCTCTTTAAGTACAACTTTTATAAATATTTTTAAAAATCATGCACTTTTAAATTTTTGTTCAGACCCTAAATTTTTTGAAGTAAGCAAGACATAGATAATAAATGAATTAGTGGCTCTGTAAAAAAACAGTATCTTCATAAGATGAAGTGTGGTCCATAGCTGTTTTCTACCTTCCATAAAGTATGTGGCCAGGCTTCTCTCAGGACACACTTTGTAAATGCCCATCTGGCTATTCCATGTCATGTGTCCAGTAATAGAGATGAATGAGGCATGCTTTGCCCTGGAGCAGGGAGAACTGGTGTCTTCCCATGAGCAGAGCTGCTCCTACAACATTTAAGAAACAAACAGAGATTATCTTTCTAGGTATAGAATTTTTTGCTTGATTGTCTTTCTAGGTATAGAATTTTTTCTGATAAAAAATAAAATACCTCTGAACAAACTGTGGACAGCTGACTGTGTGGACAAAGTCAGGAAAGGCCACACCCATGCCAAGAGGTGCCTTTTCTTGGGCTGGCCCATAGTGAATTTCATGGCCACCTTCCAGTAAGACCGCAGCTACTGGTAAGACCCCAACTTGGACCTGTGTTAAAGGAGTTAGCTATGAAAGAACACAGTCAACTTCATAGTGTCTAGGACAGGTAGAAAAATGTAATGAAAATTTTCCCTGAACTTTCTTGAAATGCAAAACATTATAATATGATGTCTATTAAGCCAGTAACTCACTTTTGACCTTCTCCATGACACTTATATGCTTTGTACTTTCCCCAAAGAGGTTTTTATGTGTCGTTATGTGTAAATGGACATTAAATTGTGAGAACTATTGGAACAATTTTCTTCGACTTTGATCAGTCGTTTTTCGACAGTGCTCTTTGAGTACTTGGGGAGTGGGTGTTCAGGGGCTGTGGAGAGTGGAGGGAACAAAACTCTAGGCCTCCTTCTCCAACATCCTCCTTCCATTATGCCCAGTCTTATCTGTGGTTTTAAACTTCTAGAATAGACCATTCTTCACCGAGTATTATTCAATAGTCCATTTAAGTTTGAAAAAATGCTTTTATACTCCTAAATTTATTTCCCAAATAAATAGTATTTAATGATACAAATAGACCTGGTGTAGTGTCTTATGCCTATAATCCTAGCATTTTGGAAGGTGAGGTGGGAAGATCACTTGAAGTGAGGAGTTTGAGACCAGTCTGGGCCATATAGCAAGACCTCATCTTTAAAAAAAAAAAAAAACATGTATATACATACAAATAAAATTAATGATATCACCGAATACCGGGTTGCCTGAATTGTTATGTAGCAGATTATCATATTTGGTATCCATAGAGAGGTAACAATCTAAAAGAATAGTTGGATTAATGGAGCGTAGGCTGGTTTTCTAATATACATTCTTAGTCTGGTATGAGGATGAGTAATGTGGCTTCCTACCCTGGATATCCTTTCGTTGATATCGGGTTCACAGGGATCATGCAACATGTATCTCCTGCTCTGAGCAGCCACACGTCATACTTGTTTTACATGGCAAGGGTTCAACGTATGCACTTAACACTTTTCGTTCCTCCTCACTCCACTCCACCAAAATCTCATGCATCATCATAAAGTTGAAACAACTAAAATATTTCCAAGTTCTTAATTTACCAAATTCTATAATTCACCTATTTACTTAAGGAAAACATTTCCAAAGCTTACTGGAAACAAATACATGTTTGTATCATTCCCTGCATATCTTGTTTTCCGTGACAGATTTCCGTAAAGGTGATCAGTTTCTATAGCTTAATGCCTTCGTGTTGCAGGTAAAAGCAAGCAGTTTAAATACCTTTTAATCAAAGAGAAGCCTTTGATTAGAAGGTTTCCAAGAAAGTTTTTTTAATGATGGAGAAATGTGGAAACCAGGTTGATAAGTGTCATATTGGCTATAAAGCCATGTGGATGTGTAAAAGGCAATTACAACAATGCCTGGCAACTAGTTCTTTTGCTATTTGCTGTTATTACTCTTCTGCAATTCGACCTGAGTAATAATACACTGTATCCATGTAGGTATACAGATTGGGGGCAGCGGGCAGTGGCAATTGGGAGTGGGAGAGCTGTTGCTAGTGGATATATAAAATGTGGCAGACCCTGCGGAAAAGTTTATGGTTCCATAAGAAGTTAAACACAGAATTCCCATTTGACTTGGCAATTTATTCCTAAGTATAGACCTAAGAAAAATTTTTTAAAAAACATACATCTACACAAAACTTTGGCACAAATGTTTATAGCAGTATTGTATTAACATATAATTGCTAAGAAGTGGACACAAACAAATGTTCATCAACTGATGAACAGATAAACAAAATGTGGTACAGGTGCCGAGGGCAGTGGGGAATGAGGGGTGAGTGACTGCTTAACAGGCATAGGGTGTGCTTTAGTGGTAATGAAATTGTTCTGAAACTAGAATGTGTAGCTGGTTTCAAAATATTGTGAATGTACTAAATGTCACTCATGGGCAATTGTATGCTATATGAAATTTGCTATTTTTTAAAAAAGCTAGAGGTTTATAAGTCCTTACATGAATGAGCCTTAAATTATTCTCAATTTGGATATTGAACACTGCAGTGAAATAGTGGAGAAAATATTAATCATTAGTAAGCAACAGGTGAATTGATCTCAATCAGAGAATCGTAGCAATGAAGAGTAAGTTTTCTAGGAACCAATTAACCTAGTGCAATTTATGTATCTTGTAAAGAAATAAAATATGGTGGGTTTTTTTTCTCTAAAAAAATGTGTTGTTTCTTGGCCAAGAGTGTTCCTTCTAAATGCTACATTTCTTAAGTCTGATTTAACCTGAAAAATAATATTCTTTATATTTGAATAACACTTCAAGCTATAAGAACGCTTGGAGGTTTAATTAACCCACTTTTCAGTTGTGGAAACTGGAGCTCAGAGCAGTTCAGTGGCTTGCCTGTGAGGACATAGCTTGCATCACATAGTTACAATTAAGTGTTTAACTTCCAAACCAACCTGTCTTCCACTCTGAGATCTACTTCCCATCACTGTAATACTGCCTGTGAAAGAGCAGGGCCCATCAAGGCCCAGTTATGAGGATGGTACAATTTACACATGTACCCACATCAGTGACAACCAGCTGCTGACATTTTTATCTAGAACGACGGTCTTAATATGTGTTATAAATATTTTATGTAGTTTAACTTTTTCTCCCATTTTTAAAAATTGTAGTTCTTCTGAACTAAAGGAATGCTGGTGCTCTTTCCTAGAAAGGCATTTTATTTTGTCAGTACATGTATTTTAAATATTTAACTTGTGATTAAAATGCAAATCTCTATTCACATTCCCCTTTTTTTAAAATAAATTTTTAGACTATCCTCAAACAATTTATCCCGGCTGCCTTGTAAATAATGTTCTCTCATTTACCTGCATATTTTTTTTAATTTTTATTTTTGAGGAAGTACTGATTACCACTCTCATCTTTCCCTTCTCTCCCCACTATAGATGGGAGATAACATTATTCTTTTATTTATTTTTGAGACAGGGTCTCACTCTGTTGCCCAAACTGGAGGGCAATGGCACAATCATGGCTTGCTGCAGCCTCAACCTCCCTGGGCTCAAGTGATCCTTTCATGTCAGCCTCCAGATTACAAGTGTACAACATTATGCCTAGCTAGTTTTTTGTATCTTTTTGTAGAGGAAGAGTTACACCATCTTGCCAAAGTTGGTGTCAAACTCCTGGGCTCAAGCAACCCACCCGCCTCGGCCTCCCAAAGTGCTGGGATTACAGGTGTGAGCCACCATGCCCAGCCTATTCTTAAGACATATATTAAATTTCCAAGCCAGGAATGGTGGTTTGTGCCTGTAATCCCAGCTACTCCAGAGGCTGAGGCAGGATGAATGCTTTAGACCAGCAGTTCAAGACCAGCCTGGCCAATAGTGAGACCCCCATCTCTACATTAAAATAAAAATTAAAAAATAATGGAAGAAACAAATTTTCATAAATGTAGGTTACTCTACTGAGTGATTCTCAAAGCAGCTGCTACTTTCTACTCTTGAACCCAGAAAGATGGTAGGCCTTCCAATCCAGGCAGGAGTGAATGAGAATGAGATTGGTTCTGCAGCCCAAATATTTTATTACAGAGCAACCTGTTATTTTCTGGAACATGTCTTGTTTTCCTGAAATATTCTGTGCATTTTCCCAACCCACAATTTGATCTTGCTTAGTCTAGTCATACATTTAATAAAATAACATAAATTGTACTAAAAATATTAGCAATGAAGATTCATTCGATCATAAGCTCTTAGCTAATTTATGCCACTCTGTTTGGCGCTATTATTAAATCTAATAATAAATTACATTAGGTACATAAATCTAGCCAAAGAAAAGGACTACCCAAAGAACACTGCCCTTCAAATCTTCACAGAGGACATCAAGAAATGTGCCTCTGTAAGTGGTTTTAAGACCAAACATTAAATTCAAAATTCCTGACTTAGGCAGAATGAAAGGGAGATATAGACAGAGTTGATAGAACCAGAATGGGGAGGAAGCGAAGGAGTGATAAAGGGAGGAGAGAAAGAGTATTTTAAAAGTACCATATGGAAAACTGTATTTTTATATATTCATGAATGCTTTTGTATGTATAAAAAGAAAGTGCTAGGCAATATGAAGCAAGAGGAATCCATGTTGACTGCAGTGCTTAAGCTGGAAAGGAATATTGCATATTAAATGTCTGTAAACTCTAGTGGTTTGTTGTAGTAAAGTGATTTTCGCGAGCAGAAATTTCTTGTTGGAATTAAACTTCTTTTTTCCAATTGTCACTACTTACAGAGTAGTTTTGGTTGTTTCCATGTTTTTAAAAATGTTTATTTTATTTTTAAAAATTATTCACTTAGAAATAATTGTAAACATACAGAAAAATACAAAATAATGCAAAGAACACCCGTATGCTATTTACTCAGATTCACCTATGTCGTAGCAGTTTAGCACATTGATTTTCCATTTATTTGCATTCTTTGTCTATCTCTGTCTCTCTCTCTTTTTTCTCCATTTATGTGTATGTGTACACCTGTTTTCAAAGGACAGTTATATACACCATGGCCCTTGATTCTTAAATACCTATGCATTTTCCAAGAATAAGGTTATTCTCTTCATAACCATCATTCAGCTGTCAACTTTAGTAAATTTAACATTGGTCGCATATTTTAATCTCCCATTCACGTTCCAATTTTGTCAGTTGACCCAAATAATGTTCCCTTTCTAGCACAGGTAATGCAGTTAATTGCTATGTCAAATATACGGAGTTTTGAGTCTTTTATTCTGAAGAATGTCAGGATTGAACTGAGCTGAGAGGGACATCACTTTCAAGTGATCGGCATGTGTCTACCTCTTTTTTTTTATGCTGTTGGTTTAAAAAAATCAAACTTTTACCTTCAAATATTGTGTAAGTTTTTATATCTGAAGTTGTAGTGCAGTAGCCAGGTTGTTCATAAAGATGACAAGATACTCTTCATATATTTTGATGGCACCTTACTCTTACAGCAGCTCTGATCATACAAAATAGTATTTGTAGGAGGAAAAATGATATTTCAAAAACGCTATTTCCTGGCCAGTGGCAAAAGTCATGTGAATGTTCTGACCTATTTCCAAATACCAGATGCATTGCTTGAGGGAGCTGAGACTAGAGAGGCCTCCTGTGGGGAAGGACACTCTTGTCTGCCTGCTTTGATTTGATTGTGGCAAATGGTAACATTCAGCATTTTTCATGGAAAATTGCCCTGAAATTTAAAAAAGTAAACTTTATTTAGTTATAATTTACATGAAAGAAACATTTCTAATGCTTATGATTCATTTCTGAAGCTCCAAGTTTCCCTTTAATACTGTTTCATTTCATTTTATAGAAACTTTTCTTAACATTTCTTATAGTGTAGGTCTGGTGCCAACAAATTTTCTTAGTTTATTTTTAATTTTAAAAATGTCTTTATCTCACCTTCACTCTTGAAAGATATTCTCATTAGACATAGAATTTTCCTTGCCAATATTTTTTTTTCAACACTTTAAATCTACTTCACTGTTTTTTGGTCTCTTTGCTTTCTGATGAGCAGTCTAACATCAGTAAACATCGATCCTCTGTCTTTGATTTTTCATCTTATTTTTACTGCTTTCAAGATTTTCTGTTTTGTTTTTTGGCCTTGAGTAGTTTGACTATGATGTGTCAAAGCCCAGTTTTCTTCGAATTTAGTCTAGTTGGCATTTTCTGAAGTTATTGATTTTGTTATTTTTTATGTTTTGCCAAATTTGGGAAAATTTTAGCCATTATTACTTTGAGCATTTTTTTTTTTTTCTGTCCCATTTTCTTTCTTCTGTCATTCTGGGATTCCAGTTACATGTAAAACTTTTTTTTTTTTTTTCTCTTGAGACAGGGTCTCTCTCTGTCACCCAGGCTGGAGTGCAGTGGCATGATCTCGGCTCACTGCAACCTCTGCCACCTGAGTTCAAGCAATTCTCCTGCCTCAGCCTCCCAAGTAGCTGCGATTACAGGCGCCCACCACCATGTCAAGCAAGTTTTGTATTTTTAGTAGAAACAGAGTTTCACCATGTTGGCCAGGCTGGTCTGGAACTCTTGACCTCAAGTGATCTGCCCTCCTCAGCCTCCCAAAGTTCTAGGATTACAGGTGTGAGCTACTGCACCTGTCCCATGTAAAACTTTTTAAAATTTCATTTTTATTTTTAGACACAGAATTATACACATTTATGGGGTAAATGATGATGTTTCAATATATACCATGTATAATGGTCAGATTAAGGTGATTAGCATATTCATCATCTCAAATATTTACCTTTTTTTGTGTTGTGAGCATTCAATTTTCTCTCTTCTAGATATTTGAAAATGTATATTATTGTTAACTATAATCATCCTACAGTGTGGTAAAACACTAGAAGTTATCCTTCCTATCTAGCTGTAATTTTGTATCCTTCAACAAATCTCTCCTTATCTTTCCATTTCCCGTGCCCTTCCCAGCATCTAGTAGCCTCTATTCTCCTTTTTAATTTCCTAAGATCAAGGTTTTTTTTAGCTTTCACATATGAGTGACAAAATGCATTCATTGAAACTGTTGATATTGTCCACAGGTCCCTTAGGCTCTGTTCATTTATTTTTAATCCTTTTTTTAATCCTTCTTCAGATTGGACACTTTCTATGGATTTATTTTCAATTTCACTGATTCTTTGATTTGTTATTTCATGTATTTTTCAGATTTAAAATGTCTGTTTTGAAATATATACTATGTCTATGATGAGATTGTCCATATTTTGTTATTTGTGAAATTATTTTTCTTTACATAATTGAGCATAATTATAACAACTGCTTTTTGTTTCATAATTTGAACATCTAGATCATCTTAAAGTTGGCCTCAGTTGGAATTGGCCACATTTTCCTAGATTTTCATATATTAAGAAACACTTTAGCTCATATGCAGAAAATAGCCACATTTCAATTTTTTTGGAAATTATTTAATAGTTTATTTTTTAAAAAATACTTGTTTATAAACAGCACTACCTACTGGAATTTATTTTGTCTACAAGGAGAACAGCATTAGGAAGAAATACACATATCTTTGTAATTATTATTTTGGACTTAATATGTTCCTTATGCCATGAAAACCCATTATCCTACACACCACATAAAGTAAGAGATGCATATTATCATTTCAAAAGAGATTTTTACTTTACCAAAGATTTCATGGTAGAATTTTAAAATTATATGAAAGGACATTCAGATATTTTTAAAAAATAGCAGAACCTTTCCTTCTAATTAAATCCCACCCTAGAACCCAGAGCTTGCACCCTCCTAGATACTTTAGCATAAGCAGCCCCTGATATACCTGAGTTTGGGTTCTCTGAGCCCTGCCGTTGGATTCTGAGACATTTTTTCACAATCCTTAGATCTACAAGCAGCACAATTTGAAATTGATGAATATAAGATGACTTTGTTCATAAAAATCCAATTAACAGCTTTCAGGACCATCTATCATGTCAAGCAGTTAGGCTATCAGGAAGAAAAATACAACGAAAAGAATAGCAATGAATTATAAAAGGGTTTCCTCTAATTTCGTTTTTAACATCATCTTTACGGCACATGGGAGTCCACTTAAATGGTTTTTTGTCTTCTTTAAGCACTGTTTTATCAGAGAAAGGAGCCCTCATTATGGACGCATATGCATAGTAAATGTTCTTAGTTACATATTGCCTTATTTTAAAATAATGTTTTTTGAAATTCAGAGTGCAGTAGTTGTCATCTTGGAATCCTATTAATCCTTTTGGGTTATTTTCTGCAAATTGTCTTCCTGCTTTTATGGAGCAGTTTCTCAATGTGAAGTGCAGTAGAGAGCTATTATAGATACCCTATTCGTTGACAGAGTTGGGAATGGAACTTAAATTTCTAAAATTTTATTTAATTGCCTCAATAGATTTCAACAATGAAGTTCTTAGTAACCATGATATCCTGCACAGAGAAAATGCTTGCCACACAGGGGTTTTAAAAATGTCTTTTATAGCTAGTTCTTATTCTGATTTTACTAGAACTGCATTTGTGATGTGCAAAGATATAAGCCATATGATAAAAACACAACCCGGGAAGAGAGAAAGGGCCCAGCTCCTCCTTTTTAAACTGTTCTCTCCATGGCCGAAGTGGCCTCCCGAGGCTGAGGGGCAGCCCCTGTGCCCTCTGTGAATTCTCAGTCTTTCTCTTTCTTGCCTGTGCTGTTATATCACAAGTGCCACAAGTCCTTTATTTTAAGAGAGATATATATGTTTTACTGAAATTCTTTCTACTGGCTTCATGTTATATAAAGGAATGAAAATAAATTATAATTAAGGATTCATGCTCTACATGTGCTTAACTTTGTCATTACCTGGAAACAAGCTTTGTCTTTGAAATACAGGTAATAATTTGACAATAATTATTTAATCTTATGCATTAAAATTCCAAATTTATAGTAATTTTTCTCATTTCTTTTTTACAGTCTATAACCATAACAATAACAAATTCAGACACAACAAATGACATAATCAATATGTCACTACTAAAACTAGCAATAACTGTAGGTTATCTATGTTATTTTTGTTAAAAACCAACTTTGATTTTTGAATTTATATATATTCAACTATATATGTCTATATGTATATGACCACACATACACACATGTGTGTTTGTATAATGAACCTCCCATCATAAGACAGCTGATTATTATAGACATCAAAGTCATATTTTATACTCCCACATTTAGGAATGGAAGGCAACAAAGTTATAATACATTTTAAATTTGGCACGAACTGAAAGGGAAAACATAATTAAATCAGGCTACAATCTTAGAGCACCAACAACATATATATTTATACATATATGTTAGTGCTCTAAGATTCTAGCCTGATTTCAATATATAAATATATATTGAAATTTGATGTATATTTAAATATATAATCAAGTATATATTGAAATTTGATATATATATCTACAATTTTAGAGGACTAATATAATTATGCTAGCACTTTGAGTTCGCACCAAATTTAAAATGGAAATACAAGACGTGTACTCATATATAAACTAATATTATATTATACCTTTGTTGTCTTCAATTCCTAAGGGTGGGAGTACAAAATATGACTTTGATATCTATAATAATCAGCTGTCTTATGATGGGTACACATATACAACAAAATTTTGTAAAATTCTTGATAAAAAGTTCCAAACTCCTCGACTGCACTGTTCTTTCCATATCTTCTTTCCTGGTTCCTCTCCTCTCACACTTATTACTCACTCTGATTATCATCCAAGGGCTCAATCTCACCATGATGAGTACTAAAGGATGTATTTTGTTGGAAGTTTGGCACAAAGAACACCTGGTTAGAAACCACATCCCCTGGATCCTGATCCTGAGAATTCGATATCTGATGCTTCTCCTGAATTTATAAAGGAAGAGTGGTGTGTGCACAAGTGCCCACAAATCCATGGCCTCCAGGTTTGCATGACTGTTTTGTTTTCAAGTGTCTGTTTACCAATCAAAAAGGGCCATGCACAGAGAAAATTGGGTAACATAAACTCATGTAGAGTCCTGAAGGAGAAACTCAATTCAGGAGATAAAGTCAACTTGGACAGCGAGTCTGTTGGCGTGGTGGCCTCTGTCTTTAAGGTAGGTAAAGTTTTTGCATTATTTATGCACAGGATATCTCTGAAGTTTTATGAGTGGTTTCTCTCATCATGATTGCCTAAGAACAATAATAGGCATAGTCTTTTAAGAATCTGAAAAACTGGCCGGGCGCGGTGGCTCAAGCCTGTAATCCCAGCACTTTGGGAGGCCGAGACCATCCTGGCTAACACGGTGAAACCCCGTCTCTACTAAAAAATACAAAAAACTAGCCGGGCGAGATGGCGAGCGCCTGTAGTCCCAGCTACTCGGGAGGCTGAGGCAGAAGAATGGCGTAAACCCAGGAGGCAGAGCTTGCAGTGAGCTGAGATCCGGCCACTGCACTCCAGCCTGGGCGACAGAGCAAGACTCAAAAAAAAAAACAAAAAAACAAAAAAAAAAAACAAAAAGAATCTGAAAAACTGAAAAACATTTGACAATGTCAAAATTTAAGAAAATTGATTTCCTCTGTTTTTCAAAACTTTATATGATAGATATGCTGTCCTTTCTCATCACACACCAACCTTTCCATCTTCACTCGTGATCACTCCATGCCAAATAATAACAATGATTAGTAACCCTAATACAATAAATGTTAAAATACACAATTATATATAGAGAATGTTTATCAAATTAAGCATCCTGCATTTGATGACTTCCCACTGCCTAAGACATCTCCACAGCATGCTTTGACCTTGACATTGAAAGTGGTATAGCAATGCCTCTACTATGGTGCCTTCTTTCACCTTTACCACCCATAGCTCACTTTGGGAATATTTGTTATGCATTACCTACCACCCACAGTTATAGTTACGCAATCACCAGCTCTTACCACGAGCCTCTTGTAAATCTGACTTTTAATGTGGGTGCAGCAGCCAGAATTAGTTTGGAATTCAGAAAATTCAATTTCTACAAAAATAGATAAGTTTTGAATCGATACAGCAAAATCACAAGTGTCTAGGTACATTTCTACAAGGGAAAATAATAAGGAATTTAATCAGTCCATTTCAGTACATGTTAACTGCTCTGAAAAAAATTATGATGATGTGGTAATGACTAAACAGGTTTTTAAAATTGTCTTAGAATCTCAGTTACTTTTGGTCATTTCTTATCCCCATTAATGTTCAGCCGTGTGATAAATAGCAACATTTCTGTAATGATGTATAGTGGACTGCTACTATGCTAGGACCATAGTGATATACACTAGTATGCAAATCACTAGTTGGGTGCTGTCCTCCCTGAGGTACACACATGAAATTGATTTAATATTTCACAAAGACTTAGAGTTGTTATCTGCAGATTTTGCAATCTTAGTCTTGATACTATGTCAAATAACTGGAGAGTTGGTTTAAACCAGAAATGAATACATGATTTGGACTACATTGGGCCTGCCACTGTGCTGTCTATAGACAGAGGTCAAACAGCAAACACCCTTGGCATAGTCTGCTTGGCTCCTGTTCTAGCTTCACCACTCATCTCAATCAATGGACTCTGCAGCACAGAGTCCAGGAATCCAGATAAGAGACACATGCTCTGAATGCATGTAAGTGTAGTACACATCAGAAAAAGTTGTTCCTGAACTCAGCCTCCTAGAGTCAGCCAGAGCTGGGGTGTTTCCTTCCTCCTAACATATTGGGACCCTTCCATGGGTCCCATAACTACCAGATATGGGTGTAAAACATAATCACAGTACATAGTGATGGTGTAGGAGGACTGAGACTTCACATTTTTCACTCTTCTGTCCTCAGTGCTCCAAAGCATGCCTAGCACAAACCACAGTTCAATAAATGTTAGAATGAAGGAACAATTACTGGATTTTAATCATGATAGCTGCCTAAAGGTATTTCCTGAACTAGTCACTATTAAGAGGAGTATTGGGCTGTTTAGTGAAACCAGTGGAAACAGGGTGTGCCTTTGAAGCTAGCAAAGTAGTAAGATAACTTCCCCTTTCCCTCATTGTTTTACACACACACACACACACACACACACACGCACGCACATGAATGAAAACTTCACAAATTTTAATTGGCTCAATTGTATAGTATTAAGACTTGTTCATCAGTCCAATAATGTGAGAAATTTTCATGCACCACTTAGGAAGCTTACATTGGCATGCCTCTAGCACTAATACTCAGAGGACTGAAGTTAAGATATATCTAAATTTTGATTAAGCCTTTCTGTGGAGGGTGTTTCTGTTCCAGCCCAGAGGTTTAAGGAGTAACATGTAGTTAATCATGGGAGATTTCTGTATATATCCAGCAACTTTCTACTTATAAGTAAAGAAGTGATGTATTATACAGTTAAAGAGAGAATGAAGCTATTGAGAGACCTTTCTCCCCAGGAACACAGATAGCCCAAATCAGAAGGTCCAGTCCTCAGCATGTGTGCATGAGCACATGGGTGTGTGACTTTAGTTCATTTGGTTCTGAAATTTTCTTGCCAGAAATTAAAAATACTGTGTCTAAATAAACAACATTTTTATGTTGATTTCTTTTTAAGAAAATGATAGGATTTAGGGTGCTTTATCACCAGATCCTGTCAGTTTGTACAAGTTTGCTAAAATATACATAAAGAAGTTTCAGACCATAGGAGAAGACTTTTATCTTCTTTCCCACCGCTGCCCACACTCTGCTTGTTTGTATGCTGCTGGTTTTCGTTGGAGAAAATCCAAGCACTTGCTTCTGGGGTGTGCAAGTCAGTGGAGAGTCAGAGCTATGAAGTTGGGTAGCTAGGAAGGAAGTGAGGACTAAGCTGAATTTTTCAATTAAATGTTTTCTTTGTAATTTCTCTGACATACATTTGCCATAAAAAATAATTCTCTAATCTATGTAAGGATTTTCTTCGAAACATCCAAGAAAGTATATTTTCATCCCAACTCTTTGATAAGTGGCATGGTGTTATTGATCAGGAGAACAAGGAAGAGATAATAACTGCCATCTAGAGGTAAGGAAGCAATAATTACTGTATTCTAGGCACATTTCAAAAAACCAGCTAACATATTCTTTAAAAAAATATTGGTTTATTGTATTTTTCAGTTTTATGCACTAAAAAAATGACCAGTGCCAAAGTGGTTTATGGGGTCATACACATAGAGTCCAGTTTAAAAATAAATGAATACCTTAGTACTGTCATTGAATTCTTGTTTTTCTCCTAATATTATTAATATAGAATGTTTGACCATTGCATATTCTGAATACATAACATTGATAGGAGATGACATTCTTTGGCCCAAGAAAAGTAACAGAGGACCAATCTACCAGTGGTATAATCTTAACTTTGTCAAATAGTCAAATAACCAGAGAAATCAATATCTGCTTCAGGAACTGAATTCAATAAAATATTTTTGTATGCATTCCTGCATGGAATGAGTCTTAGATAACAGATAAGCTTTGGGTACTTATCGTGTTTTTGGGCAGGAGACAGTATTCCTGTATTGCTACTTTAGAAGTGAAGGGAGCCCTTGAAAATGAATTGTTGTTTCACATTATCAGTAAGTTTTTGTTGAACATACTATGAAATGTTACAGGGGTTTTAAATATGCTATTGGATTTTAGTAATGTTTTCCCAAGTTAAAACACACTGTAGTGGTTACAGGGAAATATTTTCTGATATATTTCCTAAGACACATTTTAGTATGAAGACATATTTGAACATATTTCTCTATTCTTTTGTATTTTCACTGAGTCGTGTAAATGCTCTATGAAAAAAAGTACTTGTTTTATTTCTCTGTATTTACAACTTCCTGAGTAAAATTCCTGGCTTTAAGAGTGTGTATTTTTGTGTTTAGGCTTTTAGACCAGCTGCCAAAAATCAATGTTGTTCTCTTGTGATACCTTTTGGGAGTGTTACATAACATTGAGCAGCATTCCTCAGCCAATCAGATGACAGCTGATAATTTATCCTTATGTATAGCCCCAAGCATTCTTTGCTTGCCAACTCCCTGCAGCTCAGAAGTGGTAAATGAGTTCACCACAAAGGTAATGAGGTCTTTCATTGTTATTCCCTGGGGAGCAGAGTTCCTACTTTGAACCTGAAATTTAGAATATTAACTCTGAGGAACCACTTTTTTTAAGATGCACACTTTAATTACACCTCTGAAGTGGCAGTTTCCTTAATACTATTCTAGGAGTGGTAGAAGGTAGAAGGTATATGAGAAGGTAGGTTGTTAAATGGGAAATTGAGAGCAGCGAGTCACTTTTCCTTTCCCATCTAGGAGACAAAACAGTAGATTGACTATACCACAGAGAGATAAGAAAGTGGTGTGACATGATAGAAAAAAATAAAAAAATCTGTTCCTTGGAGTTTGACAAGCCAAAATTCAACTCTCAGTCTCATCACTGAGGGATGTGTAACCTGGGGCAAAGATTCCAAGCCACAGTTTCCTCATCTCAACAATGGCAGTGGTGATAACGCCCAGTTCCTCTGGTCATTACTGACACCTTATTGGTGGTTTGAATAATATCAACACTCATTTCTCCACACATATTGCCTTTCTCTGTCAATCGGGGCTCACAGTTGGCATTCAGGGAACTACTTGGCTACTATTTTGTCTCTGCTGCTGGAATGAGAAAACTAGTAAAACATTCTAGAATATCCGATGGAGCTACAACATACCTAGTAATAAGACCCCAGCTCTCTGCCAAGATCACCCAGAGAGCAATCCTGAGGCCAGACAACCCATGGAGAGGGACTGCAGTTAGATGAGCAGACATTTTCTCTCCAGCTGCCTCCTTCCTTCACGAAAGACCCTCAGAGAATATCTGCTTCCCAAGTTTAAGATACTTAACAAGTGAATTTCACAAGTTTTTATCCATTGGGTGCTTTATACCTTTAATTAGAGAATGTATATCATTACCCCAAACATCATATATGAATTGCTTGAAAATTATCCTATTTTTAGGGATGTGACAATTGGTATAAAATGTTAGCTATTAAGCTAAGCTATAAATTATAACTTTAGCCCACTGATTACAAGTATTTTCAGATACGTGCCCTAAATGCTGTTGAAAAGATTATAGTTGTTTATTAGAGAAAACTGGTTCATATCTTCCTACATCTACTCTGATTTTTTTCTTAGAATTTTGAATTTCATGTTTTTTCCCACTCCAAGATTCATAGTTGAAATATGATTTATAACTATGCCAAATAAAACAGCACCTTATTTTTCCCTTTTGTGTTACAGGTTTCTATTGTACAATTTCTCTTTGAAAACTGCCTCAGCATATTTGGAGAAGACATCACTTCCCTCTTGGGGAAGAGCTCAATGACTTGTGAAAACAGTGATGCTTCAGGTACCTTGAAAAATTCAGCTGGTTTTGATGAGAAACAGTGAGTGGGGCTGCCAGGAGTCATGACAGATGCTTAGACAGTGGCTGTCCTGGAGTCCAGGGCAAGCCCCAAGCACAATGATGCAGGACCCAGGACTCCATCTGCTCATTCTTCATAATATTGGCTCACAGGTCATCTGCTGAGAAGGTCATCTGCTCCTCCTTCACTGTGCTCACTGAATGAGGACATTCCAAGATCCCAGCTCATCCCATTTGAGCTTTCATTTTCCTAATCCCATGCATCTGTTTTCAAGAAAATCTTCCCACATGATATTCTATCTTCCCACATGATCTTCTATCTTCCCATTTCTTCCATGCTGTATTACTTTATTATTATTAATAATAAATGCACATATTGTGTACATGTGTATTAGTCTGTTTTGTGTCGCTATAAAACAATACCTGAGGTGTGGTCATTTATAAATAAAAGAAGTTTATTTGGCTTGAGATTGTGCAGATTTTACAAGAAGCATGGCACCAGCGTTTGCTTCTGGTGAGGGACTCAGGAAGCTCTTACACATGGCAGAAAGTGAAGGGGGAGCAGGCAGGTCACATGGTGAGACAGCAAGCAAGAGAGATGGGAGGAAATACCAGCCACTTTAAGCCATCAGTTTTCCTGTGAACTAATAGAGCAAGCCCTCACTCATTACCTTGGGGAGGGCACCAAGCCATTCATGAGGGATCCACCCCCATGACCCAAACACCTCCCACTTGGCCACACCTACAACATTTCAGATCATGTATCAAAAAGAGATTTGGAGTGAACAAATATTCAAACTATCTCATTTTGTGATGATTTGATACATTCCTAAAATATAATCAAGGTAGTTGGAATATCCATCATCACTGGGGCTCGCAACTGATATTCAGCGTGCCACGCCCTGATATTTCTCTCTTCAGGGATATTTTCTCTTTCATATTGGCAAAGAGATGTTTTGTAATTTGACTGTTGAATGTCTTACTTTTTCCCAGTGATCGCTATTAGTCATCTCATTCTCAAGCTCAGTTGTTTTTTTCTTTCAGCACTTCACAAATGTCTTCTCACCCCCTCCTGGACTGTATGGATTCCATTGTCACTCTGTTGCCCGATAAATTGGAACTCTTTTCTATGTTCTTTGCTTCTTTTCTCTTGCTGCTTTTAACATCCTCTTTTGTCCTTGACTTTTGAGAGTTTAATTATTGTGTGTCTTAGGGTTGTCTTGTTTGGGTCAAATCTGTTTGGTGTTCTCTCACTTTTCTGTACCTGAATACTCAGATCTTTCTCAAGTTTGGTAAATGTTTTGGTTATTTCTTTGATTAAGCCTTTCTACACCTTACTCTTGTTTCACTCTTTCTTGGGCAGCAATATTTCTCAGATTTGGTCTTTTGAGGTAATTTTATCCTATAGGCGATGTTCATTCCTTTGTATTTGTATTCTGTGTGTGTGTTTTTTTTTCCTCCTCTGACTGCGTAATTTCAAATCGTCTGTCTTTGAGCCCACTGATTCTTTTCTTCTCTTGATTCATTCCACTGTTGAGAGCCTGTGGTGAATTTTTCAGTTTAGCAAATGTGAATGTATTTCTCTGCTTCAGGATTTCTCTTTGATTTTTAAAATCATTTCAATATCTTCATTAAATTTATTGATAAATTTTCAGTTGCATTTTTGTGTTATCTTAGAGATTACTGAGTTTGCTTAAAATTGCTATTTTGCAATTTTAAAAGCTCACATATCACCGTCACATTAGGGTCAGTCACTGATTCCTTGCTTTGTTCATTTGGGGGAGGTCATGATTCCCTGTTTGCTGCTGTTTCTTGTGGATGTGTGTTTGTGCCTTTGCATTGATGGATTGGTTATGTATTCTAGTCTTCTCTGTCTAGCTTGTTTTGGCTTATATTCAGTATGCTTGCTTAGAGATTCTTTGTAATTTGACTGTTGAATTTCTCACTTTTCCCCCACAAGATTGTTTCTTTTTTTTGCACTAGATGGCACATTAAGCCCAGGTTTGTCTTGGCTCTAGCAAGCAATCAGAGCACTGCCTATCCTGAACATGGAAAGTCCTAAAGGGAATAGTAAGGCAGTGTGGACAGGCTGGCTAAGGATTCATACACAGGGCCCCTGTGCAACATACATCTTACAATGTGGTGCTGCTGAACCATGACTCTGATTTAACATCTGCTTTGGTGGAGTCACAAAGCAGAGTTTCTAGGGCTGGGGATAGTAGTCTCACCTCTTCCCTTTGTCTTCAACTGTCCTCAGGGATATTTCTTTCCTCAGGCACCCCTGATGCTTCCTGTGGGGTGAGGCAGAGACAAGCTTCCTGCTAGGAAACCCAAGATGGTGAGGAAGCTGATGTTCACCTCAATCTCATGTTTTTCATTATAGAAACCATGATTCAGGGGAAATTTTCTGCATTTTTGTGCCAGGTAGATAAGGGGTTGGGGAGGGTCATCACAAACATGAAAATCCAATATTCTTACCATTTGCTCAGATGTTTTTCACTTTTTTGTGGCTCTGAGAACTGATGCATTCTCATATTTGGTTTCTGACAGTGAAACCGGCTTGAATCTATGATGGTATTTTTAAACCAGGAGTCTCTTGTGCTACATTTTATTGTATTGTATTGTGTATATATTTACTGATGCAATAAAAATTATTCTGCAACTCGATGGCATAGGCAACCATTTTATTTGTTCATTAGCTCTCACTCACAAAACCACTCACATTAGCGTTTTGGTGGAGGCTCAGCTGGGCAGTTCTTCTGGTCTTACCTCGGTCCTCATGCATCTTCAGTCAGCTTACAGCTCCACTGAGGCTAACTTACATGTCTATTGGTTAGTATTTACTCTCATTTGGTCCTCATGTCTTTAATAAGCCATCTCAGCCTTATTTGTTTGGAGGAGGAAGTGTACACATCAGCAAGAAAGGGTAAATGCTGTTTAAGCTTCTGCTTGCCTCACATTTGCTAATGTCACCTTAATCAGTGTCCACAGTCACATGATCAAGCTTAGAGTCAATGCAGGAGGAGACGGCACAAGAGATGTAAAGACAAAATACAAAGCTTCAAAACAAAGTGTCATTCATTGCTATTGAGAGCTGTTGGTGTAATCTGCCACACATAATAATCACAACTCAAGGCAGCATCACTACTACACACATCCTTTTACTGATCAGTTTATAACCCTCCATTCTTTAGCATTTCCTAAAGAGTATCCCTGAGTGGAAGAAAATATCTTTAAAATAATAACAAACTTTTTTCTCAGGTATTTCTTGCCCCCACCCATCTTCCTTTATGGTAATTGGGCCCTTAGCTCAGTGAAGAGAAGTTATAGCAGAAATATGAGAAGAAAAGAGTTCTTGTGGCTTATGAGTTTGAAAAATGTAGTCTCCTAAGAAAACAAAATCTATTTGTGGCATAAAGATTTAGGTAAAATCTCATGGGAAAAGCCGAAAACATTAGGTTTGTGAGACATGTGTCCACTTCCTCAACAGACTTCTAAACGAAGCAAGAAGCCTTCATAGAATAAATAGCTAAATGATATGTCTAAGAAAGATGGAGCTCTGCACATTCATACAGTTTCTTGTACCCCATCATAGAACAAATCAGGACAATTATTCCATCAGCCTAAGAATAGTATGGAAGTAAAGAGAGCCAGTGGATTTGAATGAGACATGTGTCAGCAATAGTTGTACAGACCAATTGTTTGGGACCAGGTAGTAGTTAGAACATCTCACAGATGGCAACTTATGTAGATGACAGAGAGGACCAGAGAAGTGCCACTCCACTATTCTACAACTCTAATTCCTTGACACAATTAGACTCCAGGACACACACTCATGGGGAAAAAGAAGAAATCTTGAGGTTCTACAATATGAGAATAGAGGATCACAGTAGAAATTAAATGAGATACTTAAAATGTGGAACAGTACATTTCTTACATATCTCAGTTTATAGACTTAGATTGGTACCACCACATATGGGATCCTTGATCCATGCATGGTTTTCCTAGAAAGGGTTCCCTGGTCACATTTGCAAAATCCTATATTTTTGTTTAGGAGAGTCAAAATGTCTATTAACATCTTAAAGTCGTAGAGAAAATTTGCAGTATTTTCTATTTTCCACATGTATTTGATCTTGCAGACACTTTTGTAGCAACCCCATTAATTACTATTCCTAGAGCATAGATAAATAAATATTGCTCTAAATTTGTTTCTTAAATCACAGATTTTACTATTTCATTTACCAGCTCAAAATCTCTAATGGATCTCTGCTTTTTTTTTTCCCAGTAAAATGTCCTTTTTACGATCCTCCACAATGCAACCTGCTCTTTTAATCTAATTTTAACTTTGCTATTTCCCAGTGTAGATCCTTTGCTTTCATAAAGGTCAGACACTTTACTCTTCCCTAAACAAGACTTACTCTATTTTGTAACTATAATCCTCTAGTCCCCTTGATCGCTATATATCCACGCACAGGGTAAGCTAATTGGGCTCTTCTCTTCACTATATTTTCCCTGAGCATTCTAGCTCGAATTAATTGTTCCCATAGTACACACAAGCACCCTAACCAAGTAGGCAATGGTTTACATGCTGCTTTGTACCACTAGGAATATATTAGTATGTTTATACATTGTCCAGCAAAATAAAGTTGTTGTGGTAAATGACTATATCTTGTATTAGTTTTGTGTTTCTTTTATTTTTTGTTCTAAGAATGTTACTTAAAATATATTACTTTTAAAGGCTTGCTCAGTGTCTGCTAAAATATATTAACAAATATGTGCACATTTCTAAGAATGTAGAGATTTTACAGGATTAGTAATGTCTGTATATTTTAAAACTGAAGAGGTAGAACATATATAAAATTTCAATGACTGGTAATACATTCATTTGACTAATTTAATATGCTTTAAAAATATGACTTATCATTTATTTATTCACAGGGACATACTGGAATATAATATATGTATTCAGCTTGCAAAAAAATAGAAATATTGATGTGGTATATTTGGGGATAATTGCATTTTTGTGAAAATTCTTTTAAATATCTTTGCATTTGTGTGAAAAGAATTTTAGACTATCTTATCCACAATTGCAGAATACAAGAGGCAAAAAATATGCTTTGCAATGCATCTGTGAGTTTTTGAGCTGGGAAGATATACAGAATTCTCTGAAATGTGAAAAGGAGGTAGAAAAAAAGGAAGTAAAGAAAAGCTGAGAGTCCATCAATTTGTCAGTTGCAACTCATCGAGGAGATTCTTGCCATGTGGAAATACTGCAGTTAGTAAATGATAGTTTTCCCCTCAGGGTGTTCAAGCAGAGTGTCTCCTCGAGAAAGGTAATTTAGTTGTTAATTTTAAAGAAATATCCTAGGGACTGATAAACTGTAAAAGCACCAGACAGTGTAATCTAGAGTGAGTCAAAGGCAATTAGACTGGCTGATATTGGCCTTTACCACAGCTGGGAGTAAGATTGTATAATCATTAATCAGTCTGTATGTACTGTTGTAATTAAGATTAAAGGCTTCCAAAAACAGAGGAAAGGTACATAAAATGGATATCTTATTTTATTCCAGAGAGAAAACACTCATAGGCTACCTGTGTCAGAAAATGAATTTTCGTCAATGGTGGGGAATTAATTACTACGATATATTTATTGAGTGGAATATATATGCACACACACTCAGTTACATAAAAGCAGCATGTAAGACTTTGGGGGATGGAGTATGCAATAACAAAAGGCCACCTTTTGTTCAGAAAGCACTGGCTGACTTTCGCTGAGCACTGCCTTTCTACACTTCTTTCCATGTTAGCCAAATGAGCCAGTACTCTCAAGATCTGTAGTGGATGGTGATTCCATTTTCCATTTCTGTTTCATACTTTACTTGTCCATAATATTATTGGTACTATGAAAACACTGATTTCATTTTGGCCTTGGGCCTCAATGCCAGCATTAATTTGTTGGCTTTTAACCCTTTCAAAGAAGAAAATAGCTCCTTGGACAAGTGAAAGAAAATGCTGGAATATAAAACTGTCAAAAGAGAGCTATAATTTCCTAAAACAGGAAAAAAGAAACTATATTGTGAGTTATTTTCACAAATGTTAAGTTACAAATCCAGTTGGGAGGTTATACGTGATTATCAGCATCTTAACAAACATCACCCTATTAGTTCTGCAGCAAAGAGCAAAGCTCCATGGGAGTTCTGAAATAATTTGGATGGTCCACAGAGGGATTTGGGGATCTAGGAAGGACCAAAAAATGAGGAAAAGTATAGAAAATGAAGGTGTGTGGTCTAAATTACAAATGTACTCTATTTTCAATCTTTTTTCAGAAGACTAAAGATAGCTGAGAACGTAAGGGAAGGATCTGCAAAAATTCTTGATTAAAAAGAATGAGGTTAAATCTCGGCCCTCTTGATCTTAGGGTCCAATATCACACAACATAAAAGCACCAGTAGTGAAACGTTTGGTTATTGCCCAGTATTTAATTAAATAATACCTAATATAAATGTACAATACTCCTTATTTTATATGTCATTTGTAGAAACTATGGCTTCTTTGTGAATAAGACTACTTAGTACTTACTCTTTCAACTATTAGCAAGTTTCGTCCAATTCCCTACCTTTCCCAAAAAGCTTGTATAATTGGAGGCCTAAAAATAATCAACATGCTATATTTTCTGCTTTGTGATATCAAGGTTAGGCCAAGATTAAACCATGCTTTTTGGCACTCCTAATTTGAAAAATAATTACATATTAAATGATCTAGATAATTGCCCAAGTTAAACATTTTATATTATACTGTGCCCTACAAAGGATAAATTAAAAACTTTCTAAAGAAGGTAAATCACCACTTTTCTATGCTATTACTGAGTATTTTGTTTCAGATACCATTCAAAATAAAGTATTTTGTTTCTTCAAAATACAGAAAGAACTAGCTGAAAAAGAAAAACAAAACAAAACAATATTGACCTCAGTATAATGGCTACTTCTGTTGGGGGAAAATGCAATATGAAGAAAAGAGATGGAAAAAAAAACTTCAAGCATATATGTATTATTTTCTTACTTTAAAAAATATTTTAAAATTCTAGCATTATGCCATATGGTTCAATTACTAATAAAAAGTTATAGGTAATTTTATTACATGAATAGCTACAGCATACATATGTATGCATGTATATGTATGTATGCACATATACATACATATAAACATATAAAACATTGTTCAGTTAGTAACTAAACAAGCAAACTATAGAAATTTTAATCACAACTTTATTTCTTTTCTTAATACATGTTTTTGTGATTTCTCTATATTGCCACACGTGGATATGAGTCACTCAGTCTAGTTGATGTATAATAGTATTCTGTTATATGAATAATGCATTAATCTTTGCATGTATATATATATTTTAATAAAACTTCTTAGAGACTTTCCTAGATTAGTAGCTTTCAAGGAAACAGTTTTAAAAATCATTTTCATGAATGATTTTCTCAGTTATTAAGTTGTGTTTTGTTTTTATAATTATCTTCAACTTTCTTACTGTTCTTTTCAATGCATCTAGCTTCTTGCATTGAATGCTTAACTATTTTATTTGTAATAAAGATACTGAAACTCTTAATAACATCCAGATATTGTTTTAGCTGCATCTCACGAATTTTGATTTTGCTTTTTATATTTTTAGTATTTTAGTATTTTTCAGTCATTCAGTCATTGTATTTTCTAGTTTTCTTGGGGATTTATTTTTTAAGGCCATTTATTGTTTGGGCTTTGTTTTCTTAGATTTTCTAAACAGTGACTCTTTTATTACTATTTGTAATAGTTAATTTCTAATGTAATTGCCTAGTGGTCAGATAATATGCTTTAAATAATTATGATTGTGACCTAGTATACAGTTCATTTTTTAGGGTATATGTGATAATTTGATACATTCACATATTTGTAAAGATCAAATCAGTGTACTTGGGATATCTGTCATGTTAAATATTTTTCTTTTTTATGCTAGAAATATTCAAATTATTCTCTTCTACATATTTTGAAATGTACAATAATATTGTCAATTGTAGTCACCCTACTGGTCTATCTAACACTAGCTCTTATTTCTTATATCAAACCATATATTTGTACCCATTAATCAACTCTTCATCATCCCACCTATTACTCTGCTTGTCAGCTTCTGGTAACAATCTACTCTCTATCTTCAGAAGATTCACTTTTTTGGCTCCCATGTATGAGTGAGAACATATGATTTTTGTCTTTCTGTGCTTTGCTTATTTCAGTAAACCTAATGATCTCCAGTTCTATTCATGTTGCTGCAAATGACAGGATTTCATTATTTTATGATTGAATAATATTTTTTTGTGATATCCAACATTTTCTTTATCCATTCATTCCTTGATGGACATTTAGGTTGTTTCCATATTTTGGCTATTTTGAATAGTACTGCAGTCACCATGGGAGTGTAGATATCTCATTGATATATTGATTTCTTTTCTTTTAGATATATATTCCACAGTGGAATTGGCAGGTCATATAGTAGCTCTATTTTTAGTTTTCTGAGGGACCTCCATACTGTTCCCCAGAGTGGCCGCAATAATTCATGTTCCCACCCACAGTGGAAAAGAGTTCCCCTTTCTCCACATCCTCCCCAGAATCTGTTATTTTTAATCTTTTTAATAAAGGTCATTCTAATTAGGGTAAGAGGATATCTCATTATGTTTTTTATTTGCATTACTCTGATGATTAGTGATGCTGGGCATTATGTCATATGCCTGTTGGCCATTGTATGTCTTTGTAAAAATGCGTATTCAGATCTTTTGCCAAATTTTAAATCAGATTATTTGTTTTTGCTATGGAGTTGTTCGAACTCTGAATTTTTTCTGGTTTTTAATACCCTGTCAGATGGGTAGTTTGCATATATTTTCTGTAATTCTGTAGACTGCCTTTTATTTGTTGATTCCTTTACTGTGCCAAATTAGCTTGATATAGTCCCATTTGTGTATTTTTACTTTGGTTTCCTGTGCTTTAGAGGTGTTAGAAAAAAAAATTTTTGCGCAGAGCAACGTCCTGGAGTGTTTCCTCAAAGGTTCTTCTAGTAGTTTCAGAGTTTCAGGTCTTAGATTTAAGTCTGTAATCCATTTTGATTTGATTTTTGTGTATGGCGAGAGAAAAAGGTCTAGTTTCACTCTTCTACATATAGTTACTCACTTTTCCCAGCACCATTTCTTGAAGAGACAGTTCTTTCCCTATTGTATTCTTTTTGGTGACTTTGTGAAAGATGAGTTGGCTGAAAATGTGTGGATTTATATCTGTGTCCTCTATTCTCTCCTATTCATCTGTGTGTGTGTTTTCATGCCAGTGCCATGCTAATTTCGTTACTGCAGCTTTGTGATACATTTTCAAGTCAGGTAAAGTGATGCCTCCAGCTGTGTTGTTTTTACTCAGGCTGACTTTACCTATTCAGGCTCTTTTAAATCTTAGGATAATTTCTTTTTCTATTTCTGTGAAAAAAGTAATTGGTATTTTGAATAGAGATTGCATTTCTGTAAATTTTGGGGGTACTATTGTCATTTTAACACTATTCATGGTTTTAATACATGAGCATGGAATATCTTTCCACTGTTTTTGTATGTCTTCTTCCATTTCTTTCATGAGTGTTTTATAATTTTCATTGTATAGATCTCTTACATATCGGGTTAAATTGAATCCCAGGTATTTTATATTCTTTGCAGGTATTACCAGCATGATTGCTTTCTTCATTTCCTTTTCACATTATTCACTATTGGTGTAAATAAATGCTACTGATTTTTGTATGTTGATTTTGTAGCCTGCAACTTTATTAAATTCATTTGTCAGTTCTAACAGTTTTTTTTGTGTAGTCTTCAGGATTTTTTTACATTTGTTTCACTTTAAGTTCTGGGATACATGTGCAGAACATGCAGGCTTGTTACATGAGTATACACGTGCATGGTGGTTTGCTGCACCTACCAATCCATCATCTAGGTTTTAAACCCTGCATGCATTAGGTATTTGTCCTAATGTTCTCTGACCCCTTACCCCTGGCCCCCCTTGTCCATGTGTTTAGGATTTTTTAAGTATAAAATCATGTTATCTGTATACAAGGCTAATTTGATTTTTTCCTTCCCAATTTTGATGTCCTTTATTTCTTTCTCTTGTCTAATTGCTCTAGTCAGGACTTCCAGTCCAGTGTTGAATGAACATGGTGAGAGTGGGCACCTGGGTCTTGTTCCAGTCTTAGAGCAAAGGCTTTCAATTTTTTTTCTATTCACTATGATGTTAGCTGTGGTTCTGCCAAAATTGTCCTTATTATTTTGAGATATGTTCCTTCTATACTCAGTTTGATGAGAATTTTTTCATAAAGGGATGTTGAATTTTATCGAATCCTTTTTCAGCATCTATTGAAATAATCATATGGTATTGTTCTTGATTCTATGAATGTGGTGTATTACATTTACTGATTTGGGTATGTAGAGCAATCCTGACATTCCTGGGATGAATTCCACTCAATCATAGTGAATTATAATTTTTAATGTGCTGCTGAATTACATTTGCTAGCATTTTTCAAGAACATTTACATCAATATTCATCAGTGATATTACCCATGTTTTTGTTTTATTCATGTCTGGTTTTGGTATCATGGTAATGCTTTGCCTCATAGATTGAATTTGGAATCATTCCCTTTCCTTCAGTTTTTTTTTTTTTTTTTTTTTGAAGACTTTAAGTAGAATTGGTATTAGCTGTTCTTTAAGTGTTTAGTAGAATTCAGCAGTAATGCCATCAGGTCCTGGATTTTCCTTTTAATAGAAGACTTTTTATTATGGTTATTATCTTGATACTCATCATTGATTTGTTGAAGTTTTCTATTTCTTCACATTTCAACCACGGCAGATTAATGAGTTCAGGACTGTATCTGTTTCCTCTAGGTTTTCCAGTTTGTTGTGATATATTGTGCATAATAGTTTCTAATTATTTTTCTATTTTTATGGTCTCAGTTGTCTCCTTTTTTGATCCTGATTTTATTTGGACCATCTCTTTTTTATTCTTAGTCTGGCTAAAGCTTTGTTAATTTGTTTATCTTCTTAATGAACAACTTTTCATTTTATCAATCTTCCGTATTTTTGTATCAATTTTATTTATTTCTCCTTTGGCCTTTATTATTATGATGATTTTGCATTAATTTGGGGTTTGGTTTGTTCTACTTCCTTGAAGTACATTGTCTGACTATTTATTTGAAGTATTTCTACTTTTTTATTTTGGTGTTTATTGCCATAAATTTCTTAGTACTGCTTTTACAATATCTCATAAATTTTGGTATGTTTGATTCCCATTTTCATTTGTTTCACGAAATTGTTAAACTTCCTTCTCAATTTATTTATTAACTTATGGGTCATTCAGAAGCATGTTGTCTAATTTCCTTGTGTTTGTAGTTTCCAAAGGTCTTCTTTTTATTGATTTATAGTTTTATCCCATTGTAGTCAAGAATAAGCAATATAATTTCTACTTTTAAAAAATTATTCAAATTTGTTTTGTGGCCTCAGATATGGTCTGTTCTGGAGACTGTTCCACGTGTTGATGAAAAGAATGTGTATTTTGCAGCAGTTGGGTGGATTAATCTGTAAATGTCAGTTAGGTCTATTTGGTCTAGTGTGTAGTTTAATTCTGATGTTGCTTTGTTGATTTTCTGTCTATGATCTGTCCATTACTGAGGTTGTGGTGTTAACGTCGTCAACAATTACTATATCACAGTCTACTCTCACTTTAGGTCTATTTGTATATTTGGGAGCTCTAATGTTGGGTGTTTAACATTATTTAAAATGTTAGATTTTTTAAATTGTTATATCTTCTTGTAAAAGTAACCCCTTCATCATATACATGGATTGAATATGATGAGCTATATTGAACTATAAATAGAGTGACCTTTATCTCATTTTTAGAACCTTAAATTGTAATCTGCTTTACTAAGTACACCTATTCCTGTTCTGCTTTTGCTTTCTTACTGCCTCCTTTGTGATTGATTTTCTTTGGTAGTATGTTTCCCTCTTATTTTTTTTGAGATGGAGTCTCACTCTGTTGCCCAGGCTGGAGTGTAGTGACATGATCTCAGCTCACCACAACTCTGCCTCCCTGGTTCAAGCAATTCACCTGCCTCAGCCTCCCTAAGCACCTGCGACTACAGGCATGCACCACCACACCTGGCTAATTTTTTGTATTTTTAATAGGGACAGGGTTTCACCTGTTGGCCAGGCTGGTCTCGAACTTCTGACATCAGGTGATCTGTCCTCCTTGGCCTCCCAAAGTGCTGTGATTACAGGCATGAGTCACTGCACCTGACTTCATTTTTTTTTTACTTATTATTGTTAGTTTATCTATTATAGGTTTTTTGCATTGCGGTTACCATAAGGCTTATAGAAACATCTGATAGCAAGTTATCTTAAAGAGATGACAACGTCTTAGATCACAAAAAAATAGAACCAACAAAGAAAAAACTAAAAAAAAAAATTAATAACTTTAACGTCATTCCCCTCACACACACATTTTGACATTTAGTTGTCTCAATTGACGTATTTTTATATTACCAATTTCCCTTTTACTTTATATTTGGTTTTTGGTTCTCTGTCTAGGAGTGTGAAGCCAGTTTGCTTCTATTCCCCCATTTTGGAACCCAAAGTCCTATGGTTAATTTTATAAATATTTGAAAATGTTGCATTCGTGATTTAGAATACGTATTCTTCTTAGGTTCTCTGTTGATTGCGGGAAAATATCTTTGTTACAGACAGTTAGATAGGCATGAGGAGGGCAGGAGTGGGCCCTCGCCCACCATCCCCCACCTCCCACTAGGAATATCAGGTGAGGGTTCAACAATGATCACACTGCTCCTCTAATAATGATAATCTGACAGGCGCCAGGGCCTCAGGGAGGGATCATCTCCCGATGATCCACAGCTACTAACATTAAAGTGTTAATTGAATACAGTTACCAGGAAAAAGAAACTTCCTGGGCATGCTCACTGAGAGACAAAATGGGGAAGTATGATGTTCTGCGTGCATTCCACTGGAAAAGGGAAGAAAGCCACAGATGGGCATGCGTACAATGGCCTAAACACACTGTATATGTTCAATTCCCAAGGGTAAGAAGGGCACTGAGCATGGGGGAGGCCCATCCTAAGGAAGAATCATGGGAAAGAGGCAAGCCTATAAACTCCTAGGATCAAATTCAAACCTGCCTTTTTCTCTTGTTGACCTTCTGGTGCCCACTTGGGTCTCTTCCAAATAAATTTTCCCTTCTTTCTTGTTTTAAAGCCTTTTAAAAATAAACTTCCAGTCCTGCTGTAACACTTGCCTCGGTCTCTTTTTCTGCTTTATACTCCTCAGTTTAATTCTTTCTTCTGAGGAGGCAAGGACTGATGTTGCTGCAGACCCGTATGGATATGCCACCAGTAACTTAGGGTAACTCGCATACTCCCCTCAGTGAAAAACTAAAAAAAAAAAATTTCACTTTAACGTCATAACCCTCACACATCTTGACATTTAGTTATCTCAATTCACATATTTTTATATTACCTATCTATATCCTTTTTGCTGTATATTTGGCTTTTGGTTTTTTGTCTGGGGGTGTGGAGCCAGTTGGCTTCTATTTTGCCATTTTGAAACCTAAAGTCCTATGGTTAATTTTATAAATATTTGAAAATGTTGCATGCATGATTTAGAATATGCATTCTTCTTAGGTTCTCTGTTGCAGAAAATATATACATATATATGTACTATATATGTACTAGTACTATATATAGTACATACATAGATACTATATGTACTATACATATATGTAATCTATATGTACATGTGTTTATATTAAATATATAGTACATATATGCATGTATATATACATATATGTATATATAGGTACTATATATGTATGTATTAACTATATATGTATGTACTATATAGTATATAGGTACTATATATGTGTTCATTAATAATATATATAGTACATACACATATAATACTAATACATGTATACCTATATAGTACCTATGTAAATATATGTACAATATATGTACATTATACTATATATAGCCCAAGCATGTTATATATGTCACTCAAATCTGCTACATATTCTCCAAATATATAGTTTCTGAGACAGGTCTTAAATGTTTTCATTAGAATTGTGAGTTTGTCAATTTATTTTGCAATCTGAGTTTTACAGTTTTTTGATGTTTTGAAGTTCATGTTGTTTAAAGATACAGAAATTTATAATTATTATGGTCTTTTCAAGGATTTTGGTTTATATGTTTTATTCATATTAATGGTTTTCCTTCATTTCCTATTTTGACTGATACTGCTATATCAAGTTTTTTGGTTCATATATGCCAGTATATTTCTTAGTCTTATTAATTTTGAAATTTTCTGGTGTGTGTGTGTGTGTGTGTGTGTGTGTGTGTGCATGTAAGTACAATTGTCTATCATAAGCAGCTCATAACTGATTTTTTATACCCAAGCCAATGATTTCAGATTTTTAATAAGGTCATTTAATCCATTTACATTATTGTTACTATAATGTATTTGGAGTTACGTGAATCATCTTGGTTCAGGATTTTGTTTCATCAAAGACTTTTCCTGGCTTCTTTTTTTCCCCTCTAATTTTTGTTAGATTGGTAAACTAAGGGTTACTCTTTTCCTTATCAATTTTTATTTATATATATATATTACAATTTCTTTGTCATCTTTTTGAATATGCTGTTCCAACATTCCTCTATTATCCTTTGCTGGTATCCTATTAAACTATTAAATAAGGTACTCATGGACTCTCCAGATCTCAGTTCTTTCTTCCATTTTCTTAATTCTTTCCTTACTTTTGTTGATTCTATAGTAACCCTTTCAGTTTTGAGTGTTTTTAGATGCCTATATATTTTCTAGGATTAGTAACTATTTTTCTATTCATATAATTTTTTTTTTTTTAAATAGAGAACATTCCTTCCTTTGCCTCTCTGAGGACTTTAAACTCTTATTTTAAACTCATTTTAGGGTTGCTCCATTTTAACATTTTATCTGGAATTAATTCATCTCCTGAGCAGTTATTTTTGGGCCAGCTATCTTCACATCTCTCATTTTGTTATTTTCGTTTGTTGACTCTTCTCAAGTGGGAAATTTTTTAAAGCTCCCCCTCTCTGTGCTCTTACCCTTTCCATCTAATGTTTTTCAGCTGCTCCCATCTGCCCCACTGAAGCTACTGTTCTCAAGAAAGGTTTTTATATGAGTAGCTTAGAGTTTCATCCAGCACAGATGTTGGGATGTCATGGAGTCAGTCCCAGTGCTTCAAGGCTTAGTCTGCTTCTTGCCTCATAATTCGTTCCCTAGGTAGTATTTTGGTCTTTTTGGCCTCCTTTCACGTTTGTTGATAACATCTTAGGATATTCTGGGCTATATTTAGTAGACCAGACCTATGTGCCGGGTACCCACAACTTCTGAATTACAGTTATCGAACCTATGTGATTGAACCCTATCTTTTTATGTTCTGTATTATGCTGATTTGACACGCAGGGCTTGCTGAGCTTGGAGAGACTGCTCCTCCTAGGATTAGCCAATTCCTAGAGATAATATGCAACTCTCCCTTGAGCACAACTTTCAAATGCAAACCAACCAATCCAGAGCCCATAAGTCAGCCACCTCCTTTATCAGGCCCTTGTACTTCAGGTCACTATCCCCTTGTCCTAATACCCCAGGGCCAGATATCAGACAACTAGAGAGAGTGCCTATGCCCCAGAGTCTGCTAAAAGTATTCAAATTAGCCAATTCTAAACCATTTACACTATCTGGCCCATAATTTCCAAAGGAAACCACAGTAAAGACTTCTACCCCCATGTTCTCCCACTCCCTCTGCCTTCTGACCAATCCCCTTGCATGCTCGCCAGCCCCCTGTTTCTAGGGATCTATGAGTATAACAAACTTCCGTCTTCATGACAGCCATTTCTGAGCATGTGTGTCTTACTATACCTAATTAAGGCAAATCCCAGGTATCATTAAAACAGTGATATACTACTTGAATGACAGCAAAATAAAGTGATTTGTAGCGCTGGAAAACATGTCTCTGTGCTAGCTTAGTTCTAGTCAATTTAACATCATAATTGTTACAAAGTTTTGAGTTTTGGGGAATATATGATTTTATAATATTATGAACGCAATAGTTTGAATCAGTATGAGATTGTTTAAAAATGTACTTGCATGAATGGTTTAAATATGAGGCCTATGGGAGAAAATAACCCAAGATACTTTTCAGATTTTTTTTAAAAAAAGAAATTGCCGTCTCACTACCTCCTGTATCAAGCAAAATTTCACTTTATATTTAATTTTAAATGCCCAATGTATCAAGGACAGTTCTAAATGCTGGATGTACAGAGAAGATCAAACCCTTCAGGTGTTCTGCCCACAATAAGGCTTCTCAATCAATCTAAATTTATCTCAGCTACTTACAACCCAGGCTCTTCATTCTACACTGCTTGGTACCCAGGTTCTTCATTCTACACTGGTCAGTTTCCCAAAATCAGTTTCAGTCATTTCTTCTCCAGCACTTCTGCTCATACTGTTGCCGCTCCCAAATGATTCCTCCTCATGTCCTCTTTTCCTGTTACCTTCCCTTTGAAATCCATCTCGATTTGTTCAGTCACATTGTTGCCCTTCTCTTTTGCATCTCTATAGTCTTATGACTTTTTACACATAATATCTATGAAATTTGGTTTTTAAAGCATGCATTTTTAAAAAATTAAAAATTTCTGAAATTGAAGTACGTCTCCCTCTCTACCTCCATGTACATGGGTTTGTGTGTGTGTGTGTGTGTACACACATATGTATTCACACACACACAGATTTTTTAGTGATTCTCTTTGCTCCAATATTTTAAAATAAATAACACACCTTATAGGTGTGTTATTCTTATAATCCATGCATTCTAGGAATTGAGGAAATAGAGAACCTTGACTTTTCGATGATCTTTGGATGGTTTTCCTGGAACTCCAGGAGCAGGGCTTCAGCGGTGGAAAATTGAGATAAACTAGTGGGGGCCTGCTCTGGTCATTCCTATAACCTCGAACAATCAGCTTAACTTTTGGGGTAATTTTTATTTTATTATTTTATTTCCAGATCTAAACAAAAGGTTTGGGGACCTGGGAATATTGACATAAATGCTTAATATTTTAGCTTTGTCTCTCTCATTAGATTACAGCTTCCGCACCCAAAGGGCCTGGCACAGTTATGACTAGATAATTGAGTCAGCTTGTTCCTGATTGGTTTGTGTGCAAACATGCAGACTACATCTACAGTGATCATTTCTCTTAATTTTTCAAACAACTATTTGCTACTCTCTAAATGTTAGTTCCTTTCTGTGTTCTATTTTCTTTAAAAAAATGATGTTTTGGGCCTCCCAGAATGAATGTGAATTACAGTTCTATTATGTCTTTATAGATAGCAAGTTTTAGGTTTCTTTCCAAAGTACACAAATGGATTTTAATGATATTTGTAAATGACTATAATTTAAGATCACAAGGTATTATCTTTGAGATAACATTAGAACTTGGCAGGAAAGAAAACTTTTATTTAGCAACTTGGCTTCTTGAACACAGAATTCTGCTGCTGTAAGATTTCACGTTAGACATTTAGTTGAAATGCAGAAAATAAATGTTGGAGAACTGGAAGTAGATGAGTTTGAAAGGACTATTCAATGAGTGAATTTACAATTTAAACTATTGTCCACTTCTCCACTTCATTTTGTTGGATTATAAAAATAAGTGAAGAAAACGTCTTTTCTTATAACAATCACGGCAGACCTGCATTAGGGTTCTCCAGAGAAACAGAAACAACAGAATATACATACACACATATATGTATACACACTATACATACATATATATACACACATATATATACACACACACACACATATATATAGTGGGGGAATGTGTGTGCATGTGTGTGTGTGTATATGTGTATATATATGTATATACACATAGATGGAGATACATGTATATATATCCATTATATATCTATCCATTATATCTATCCACTATATATCTATCCATTATATATCTATCGATTGTATATATCCATTATATATATATATATATATATATATATATATATGGAGAGAGAGAGAAAGAGAAAGGTTTATTGTAAGGAATAGGCTCACTAAATTGTAGGGGCTGAGAAGTACAAAATTTGTAAGGCAAGCTAGCAGGTTAGAAATTCAAGTAAGAGTTGATCATACAGCATGGAGTCCAAATTTCATAGATAGGTAAGAAACTCAGATAAGGTTTTATGTTCCAGTCTTTAGGCCAAATGTCTTCTTCTTTGGAAAACATGTCTTTGCTCTTCAGGCCTTCACCTGATTGGATGAGGCCCATTCACATTATGGAGGATAATATGCTTTACTTAATATCTACTAATTTAAATGTTAATGTCACCTAAAAGTTATCTTCGTGGCAACATTTAGACTGGTGTTTGCTAAAACAACTGGGCACTGTGGCCTAGTCAAGTTGACACATTAAATTTACCATCACAGTGTCTTATTGTTTGTTAGGCTCCTTTTTCTGACATCGTCTTCTCAATCAGCTCTGCTCAGTTTCAGCTTACTCCGTGAAATAAAATGCAACATGTTCTCAGACATTTGTTTAAGGGGTCTCCAATTTTCTACAGAACTGAAATCCCTGATTTGTATTTTGGAGAACTCTCCAGATGAGAGCCATTTGGACCAAATCATAGAATAAATTCTAGAGTAGCTTTGTTTGTCAAAGGTTTGGTGAATGAGGTAATGAGCGACAGAAGAGGATAGTATTAACACAGATTTGTAATTAAATTGATGTTATTATGGATGGAGTATCCCTTGTGTCATTATTGCTATAAGTAAATTTTCATGAACTTCTTGAGGCAGTCCATTGGTCAGATACATACATCAAGCCTAACATAGTAATGAGTAAGGGTAGATCTGGATCTGTCCAAATTCCTACCTCTGGAATCTCAGTGGTCCTCTCGACGGATTTGTTTAAAGCAGAACTGAGGCTTTCAGCACTAAATTCAGGCTCTCAAAATGCCAATTGCCCATACAATTGTAAGTGGCCGCACAAAGTGAGCAATAAAAAAATGAAGTTGGCGGGCTATCTCGGAAACTTGGAGCCGGATTCCTCCCGGGTTCCTACCTACGGCTCCTGGGCTGTTGTTTAGACTCCTGTGAAGATGGCTTGCGCTGCCGCGCGGTCCCCAACCGACCAGGACAGGTTTATTTGTATCTATCCTGCTTATTTAAATAATAAGAAGACCATCGCAGAGGGAAGGCGAATCCCCATAAGTAAGGCTGTTGAAAATCCTACAGCTACAGAGATTCAAGATGTATGTTCAGCAGTTGGACTTAACGTATTTCTTGAGAAAAATAAAATGCACTCTAGAGAATGGAATCGTGATGTCTAATACAGAGGCAGAGTCCGGGTCCAGCTCAAACAGGAAGATGGCAGCCTCTGCCTTGTGCAGTTCCCATCACGTAAGTCAGTAATGTTGTATGCAGCAGAAACGATACCTAAACTAAAAACAAGGACACAAAAAGCAGGAGGTGCTGACCAAAGTCTTCAACAAGGAGAGGGAAGTAAAAAAGGGAAAGGAAAGAAAAAGAAGTAACCTAGTATCAGCATCAAGTATGTGGTACTACTGTAAGAGACATGAATGGAGACTTCTAATTTGTATCAGAGGGAAACAGAAGCTTTTTGTTTGCATCATTTAACTGAACTGCGAACGCTTGTGCCTCTCATCTTTATCATCGGAGTTGATAGTGAAACAAATTTACATCAGAAGTTTGCATCTCGCTTTTATGGTGTATAAAAGAATTTTTTTTTGTCTTTCAATGCAGTTTTTTTGGAAGAAAGAATATTTTTAAGTGGACAATGGACTGTAAAATAAGTTACTTGAAATGAGTTACTTGTTTCAGATAAATTTCAATTCGATTTAAAATAAACATTTTGTCCACCTTTTAAGTTAATGAAATAAAATTTGAAACTGAAAAAAAAAAAATGAAGTTAACCATTGCTGCTCTTTATGAACCCTTGCATGCTGCTTGAGTTCTTTTAGAGCTATGATAATAAAAAGTTTTATTGTAATAAAACTTACACTGTAGAGTTTATTGCAATGTTTAAAAAGCAGCACATGTGCATTTACATTTGATTCTCCTTTCAAATAACATTATGGACAAAATATTGTTGTTTTACAGATATGAAACTGGGAGTTCAGAACTCAAATTTCACTTGCTAAAGAACAAATAGTAAACATTGGGGTCAGAACAAGAACTACATCATCTGGTCTGTTAAGCATTCATAATTGCTGTTCTGGAGAGCAGAAAACATTATGTTTCTGAAGTAAATTAGTGGCCAGTGGCACTGAACTACTTGTTTTAGAGGTAAAAGTTCTGACAGAAAAAAAAGAAAAAAAAAAATGTGAAATCACTTTGAAAGGCTTTTATTGTAAGTTGCCAAAGAAAAAGTAAAATTTACATGAAACTACTGATTTTAAATGTAACATTAAAAAAAACTGGAAGAAGAAAGAAATGGTTTTTTTAGTTATGATAATAAAGGAAGTAATTTTCTTTTGTGCCTGGTAATTATACTGAAAACATAACTGCAACTCAAATTTAACTGCATCTTTGAAGAAGGTTTGGGGGATGAAAGACATTCATTTGTGGATTCTGAGGATCAGCTTGATCTTTCCTTCTTCACAGAGATCAAAAGGTTCATTGTTATTTGAGAAAAGCAGGATTCAATTATGGCTGAGATGAAAGACAGTGAGAGCTGAGTAGCTGCCTTGGCAATAGTTGTTAATTGAGTATCCAACTAGAGACTCTTCTAATTGATTCTTCAAAATCTTAATTCCAATAATTATGCCATTTAGACATCAGAGGAATGCTAACAAAGCAACAAAACTCAAAATCATTGCAAAGGACTAGAGTGGCTAAGTAATAAAGAAATTAGAAGAACTATTTTCCTGGCCCTCCAAAATTAGTGTGTAATGCCTCAAATCGATTCATTTATCTTCCACAGGTCAAATAATAGGTCTTTGGCATCCCCGAACTTGTTTCTCTTTATCTAAATAACTCCATCCTTTGTCTCAGGTGCGAAAGCAAATTATTCCATCTCAGTTACCCATTCTGTCATCACCTACACCCTGATCTCTGAGTGCTGCCCATTAAGGGACTCTTTTCTGAATTCAGCAATCAGTTCCTGCTTCTATACAGAGTATAGAAAGTTCAGTGTAATTCAGTTTAAAAGGAGTGGCTTACTATTTCTTATATTGCAGATTTTTAGAAGTTTTGTCAAAAAAAATTTGCTCTAGGAAATTAATCTGTGTAGAAATAAAAATATGGGTAATTTTTAAATTATTAGTTATTTTTCCAAAAGAATGTTAGGGGCTCTAATTATGTGAAAAAATTTTCTCAACTCTCCTAAGTCAAACTCATCAAACATAATAAAATAAGTTCTAGAGATTAAACACACACACACACACACACACACACACACAGAGCCATGACAAAAGTAGGTGATAAACCTTCAGCTGTATTTAATTTGCATGACATGAACAATTAAATGTTTTCTAAGAGAAGATCAGACATTCTACAGAAAATAACTTCAGAAGGAAGATCTTAAATTTCTTAATGCAGAAGCTTAAAATTAGGGCCATGTATTTAGATATGATTTTAACTGCCATTGTTACACTCACTGTTTGTACCTGCCTGACATATATAAGCAAGCATATTCTTAACACAGTCTCCATTTTTTCCCGTGTACTAAATATCAATCATATAGGGGCAAGAGTCAGGATGGAAATGAGTATTTCTTGAATACCAGTCACTTTCTTTCATATCAACTGGTTTTATTTACTTCAGAGCGTTTTATCACACCCGAAGTGACTTTGCTTGTTTATTGAGATGTTCGTAGTTGATTTTCCCTCAAAAGAAGCTAAAAGCAGAACTCTTGTTGGTCATGTGCTCCTCTGTGCCCTGAGTACCAAGGAGAGTGACTGGCATATAGTAGGTCTTCATGTTTTTTAATAAATTCCAGGCACAGGAATAGACACAGTGTGATTATTATCTCATAAATTCTCAAAGTGATCTTGAAATGTAAATATTATCATCCCTCTTTGATGATGAAGAATCAAGACTTAAAGGAATTCAGGTATCTTGCCAAAGATCAAACAGTTAAGAAGAGGCGATATAAACTCAAGTCTGATGTGTGTTCTGTTTGGGGGTCATGGGATAAGGCATGCTTCCCAATGTGGGTCATGGCTGTAAGCAATGATTAGAGATAGTAAGCAAAATGATACTAAGCAGCGCACGTTAGATCATTTAAAAAGTTACATCCTTTAAAACTTTCTTCCAATTAATCTAATTATGTGAAGGATAAAGTCCCATATTAGTACCAGTGTGTATTTCATGTTTCTCTAATAATTTCTACTCTCTCTCTCTCTCCCCTCAGTTCAGTTAAGGACAGTAAGAATATAAAGCTAGAATTTTGTTTTCAGTGTGTTGCTTTTGACCAAGACTTATTTAAGGCAAGATATCCACTTGCAAGTGTTCCACAGTTTCGTTGTAGATAGCATTCTAGGTAAGGCTCTGAATTTATTTAAAGAAAATATTACTCAATTAGATAATAGTACAAGTGACTTATTTGGCAAAAATTATGGAAGAGGTATACGATGTCTAGTTTTGAAAATCCTTCTCTGAAGCAATTTATAAAGCCCTGGAAGAAAGAAGGTATTGAGCAATACCTTCAAACAATAGAAGGTATTGCTATGATAAGAAATTCAGATATGTATCTCAAAATTATTTTAAATGTACTGCACTTAGGTATCAAATTTAAAGACCACCAACTCCTCAGCATAACTAGGATAAATACCACTGTGGTACAAAAACTAGGACTACAATAAGGTTGCAGTCCTTACCTAATAGTTCCTATAATATAGTTGAGGAGATACATAAATAATCAGTATACAAATTAGGAAACAAAAAAATGTGTAAAAGAAAAAAATATGATATGGGAATTTATGGTTCCACAAGATACTAATTCCTGTTATTAAATTTATTAATTATAATTAATAATTCATTATATTATTTCTATAATTATGAACTACAACATACAAATTATATACCTATATAAATGTTAAAAGTTAATTATACATAATTATAATGAAAAATTTTGTCATGCTTGCTCATAACAATAGTAAATATCCTTGCTAATTCTAATATATAAACATAGAAATGAGAACATAGAGCTGCAACCCTGTTTTGGATACGTATACAATAGAGAAGTAATCACACTGGCAAAAGTGAGGAGTACCCTTTCTTATAGTTGCAAGAAAAGCCTTAAGGGGTTGGCAAATATGACCTGCTAAATTGCCAACCATTTAAAAATAATCAAATTCATAACCCCAGTAAAACTAACATATCTTTAATATGGCACAAAGTTAGTGCTTTACTAAGGTATGGTGCTGCCTGAGAAACTGTCATCGCTTTGTATACTTTAGGGTAAACTTTTAACAATGGAGCGACTGGTTTTCCTCTTAAATTCTTTATGCTGACATCTGTTTATAGAGAGTATTAGAGTAAATTCACGTGGTTCAGAGACTTGGGTCTCATGTGGGGCCATTTGTCAGTCTCTCACTACTTTCCAGAGCCAACGTTTAAAGGCATAAATTTCCGAGGACATCTGGTGCTTTCTTAAGAAGGGAAGGATGTCTGTGTGGTCACGAGAGCATGGCCCTTAAAAGCACGAGCCCTAGATTCAGATTCCGACTCTCATTTACTGGAGCAAACTGCTTGATTTCTCTAAGCCTCATTTTTTTTCAACTGTAAACTGTAGGAAAGAATAATGCTTATCTCAGGTTATTTTGAAGATTAATTAAAATAAAGCGAGAGAATTGTCAGTGAATTGTCTGGGATGTAATAAGCCCTCAGCGTGACCTGCTGTTGGCCTGTGTTATGAACCACAATGTTCTCTTTTCGGGGCTTTTCCAGAGACCTCAGGTAACATGATCCCTGTAACCTTACAGCACTCTTTAGGGTTGGGACCCACTCCAGTGCTTCAGGCCAGTTGCACATGTGTGAAATTTGGGCTCTTTCCTGAGCTTCTTCAAACTTTTTTTTTTTTTTTTTCCGTTAGCCGAGGGAAGTGCAAAGTCCATGACCCATGACTCAAATCCATCTCCTTTTCTTAGCACAACCAAAGAGAAAGTCTACACTCAAACTTAAACAGGGACTGTTTGATTTCTGCAAACTGAATGCCTCTTCACCGTATCCCTTGCAGATAAGGGTGGAACATCCATCTCATTTGCCATTCTTTAGCTGGATTTTCTTGCTAAGGGTAACATTTAGTACAGGACCTATCTTAATCTTTTTATAGCCACTGACTGTAGTTCCCTGGCAACTGTTACATTTTGCCTCTGACAAACATTATGTCAGATATTTTCCCAAACAAAACATAAAGAAAATGTTTGAACTTGGCCTGTGTTATTTTTACACACCTTTTCTTTATAGCCAAGTGTTAGGATAAAGAGGATATATAAGTTCAGTGAGATAAAAAGAATGCAAGACCTTTAGACTCACTCATTCACCTGTGTATAAAACAAAATGTTTTAATTCTTTGGAACCTCTATTCAGAGGAAGAAACATGCGTAAAATTCATATTTTCTTTTCTCATGGATATATTGATCCAGTGCAAAGTAGCCCCCGACTGCTCTAACTTGCTGCTCTTCTCTATGGCCCTGCCAGGCTAGCCAAGGCTGATGGATCCAACAGTGAATTAGATTCCTGAGAATGGAACTGAGAAGACACAAGGCTCTTATTTCTGAAGTCCCTGGAGCTATTGTTATTTTTACTCTTCCTAGGGCTTGATGAAGTATCCCTGGAATTCCACCATACCTGAATATCCTTATTGCAAATTCCCTTTTTTGGTTTAAGAAACCCAAGTGGATATCTGTTGTATGTAACCCAAATTACCCTAATATATGATTTAAATAAAAAATTAAAAATATTAAGCTTATTAGCTCTATTAAATTAGGCTTTTGTATGTGTTTAAGCATATTAAACACAGGACTAAGAAAATAGTACAATTCTTTTCATTATAAAATGCATGTTACTTGTTTCAACAGCCAACAGGTAGGGTTGGCTACCTCTTTAAAAAATATCAGTAGAGAAATACACTCTCATTCAGTGAATGTCCAAAATGGTAACACATATTTAAAAAAGAAAAACATACACACACACAGCATTTCAGACTTTTCTATTTTATCTTCACCAAAATTATCTTTTTTAAAATAACCTAAATCTTTTGAATTAAAACAGTAGGAATTTCTTGGGATGTTTAAGCTGTTAGTAATATATGTTGACTCTAGAATGTCAAGTAGTCACATGACATTCTTTTGCAAATGAGTTATCATTTCTTTCAGCAGCGGATTTAAAACAATTTGATGTACTGGTAATTTCGCAGTAGCTATTTTACTCCTTCTAATATCATCCATATCATTCAATTAGCCATGTATATATAGATATGAGACAGGGGTCTTGCTCTGCTGTCCACACTGGTCTCAAACTCCCAGCTCAAGTGAGAGGGCCACCTCAGCCTCCACAACGGCTGAGGTTATAAGTGCACACCACTGTGCCTGGCTAATTTCTCAGCTTCTTCTTTCGTCACTACACAAACCCTTCAAACATACCATGCACTTTCTTATCTTCAAAACTTTCTTCAAGTTGTTGATGCTATTTAAAATTCAATCTTCACCCCTCCCCAGAAGCTGTTTGCGAGGAAAACTCATATTCATCCTACAAGGTCATACTTAAATATCACCACATCTGGGGAGAATTTTCTGTGCAACTTCTGTCCACACCTCTTTGAGCAGAATTAATCTTTATATCCAATTTATTTTTCATCATAGTCTGGAAGTACCTATGGTACTTCCATGTTCTCATCTATTAGTGGTTCCAGGTCTGTCCTTGAAGTTGTCCATGAATCCCTTTATGGCACAACCCCTGTCTTGTACATAATTGTGTCTTTCCAGCCTGTTAGACTATTCCTCACTAATTATTGACACTCAGTAAATGTTTGTTCTTGTAAATAAAAAATTTCAGTTCAGAAAAATACGAGGAGGAATTGAGGTGTTTGTGAATTATTAGAACATTCTTAAATGTAATACTGAGATAATCTTTCATTTGGATATATTTCCCAATTTATGAATTTATTAAAATTTGCTAAGAGATTTTCAAAGTGGGTTTTAACAATTTCTCACTCTAGCAGCTCAGCAGTGCGTAAAAGCAGTTGTTCCATATCCCCGCTGACACTTAGTATCTCACATTTTGAAATGTATATATTCCTTGATTTGTTTTGACATTTCATACAGCATTTTTGTTTCTAATATTTGTAAGTAAAATTGACCTACATTAATTTTTGTTCTTAATTTGATCATTTCCTTCATTCTACTTTCCTCGTGTACACAGTTGCTTTTTTCTATTTTCTTATATTGCATACTTAGGTCACACACTTTCATTCTTTCTTTGTTTCTAATAGATGCATACTATATGCAAAGCATGTTGTAACTCTTTCTCTAGTACTACTTGAGCACCATTGCACAAGTGTTGAGATACGGAATTTTCATCATTTTTTTCTATGTATATTCTTTTTTCTTTTCTTTTTTTTTTTTTTTTGAGATGGAGTCTTGCTCATCGCCCAGGCTGGAGTGCAGTGGCGCGATCTTGGCTCACTGCAAGCTCCGCCTCCCGGGTTCCCGCCATTCTCCCGCCTCAGCCTCCCGAGTAGCTGGTACTACAGGCACCCACCACCACGCCCGGCTAATTTTTTGTGTTTTTAGCAGAGACGGAGTTTCACTGTGTTAGCCAGGATGGTCTCGATCTCCTGTTTTCTATGTATGTTCTGACTTTTATTACGTATTCTTTCACTTGAGACTGGTTTAGAAGTGTAGTTTTCAGTTTCCCAAATATATATGCTGTGGGGAGATAATTTTATTGCATTTTGCCAATATGTCACATTTTAATTGTTGACAACTGCTGTAAGAACTGATATGGAAATGAACGTGCTCCCTATCTGTTGGATACTCTACATGCCTGTTCGACCAGGCTTACTGAGTTTTGACTGCTTGATCTAACCTTCCTAATTTCTTTGTCTGCTTTATCTATAAATATTCAAGAGAGGTATATTAAGATCCCTCTCTATAATTGTGGCTTTATCAGTTCATCTTATTTTATACCAGTTTTCTTATTTTATACCAGTTTTCTTTGTAAGCTTCATAGCTATGTTTTAGTTTTACACATATTCAATACTATTTTACATATATTAAAATATTATTAGATATTAAACTGCTTTTTTAAATTGACAATTAACAATGTTATGTATTTATGTTGTACAACACAATGTTCTGTTACATGTGTATATTGTGAAATGGGTAAATTGAGCTATTTTACATTATATATTACCTCACACACATTTTTTTGTATGTGGCAAGAACACTTAACATCTACTCACTTAATTTTTACGTATACAATTTATTGTTATTAGCTATAGTCTTCATGCTGTACAATAGATCTCTTGAACTTTTTCCTCCTGTCCAGCTGAAAGTTGGTATACTTTGACCAATATTTTCCCAATTCTCCCACCTGTCAACTGCTGGTAACCACCATTTTACTCTTTGTTTAGACTTTTTTAGATTCTACATACAAGTGAAATAATGTGGTGTTTGTCTTGCTGTTCCTGGTTTGTTTCACTTAACATAGAGTGTCGCAGGTTCATCTATGTTATTGCAAATGGCATGGCAGAATTTCATTCTTTTTTATAGCTGACTAGTATTTCATTATGTATATATACCACATTTTCTTTATTCATTACCCATTATGGACACTTGGTTGATTTATATCTCACCTATTGTGAATAATGGTGTAATGAACATGGGAGTGCAGATCTCTTCAGCATACCGATTTCATCTCCTTTAGATATATAACCAGCAGTGGGATTGTGGATCACATGGATACATTTTTAATGTTTTGGGGAGCATTCATACTGTTTTCTATAATGGCTCTACCGATTTATATTCCCATCAATAGTGTGCACAAAGGTTCCCTATTCTTCACATCCTCATCAACACTTATCTTTTGTCTCTTTGATAATAGTAATTCTGACATGTGTGAGATGATACGCCATTGTGGTTTCAATTTCCATTTCGCTGATGACTAGTGATGTTGATCATTTTTTTCATGTACCTGTTGCCCATTTGTATGTCTTCTTTTGGAAATTATCTATTCATGTTCTTTGCCCATTTTTTTTTTTTTTTTGAGACAGAGTTATGCTCTTGTCACTCAGTCTGGAGTGCAATGGCACGATCTCAGCGCACTGCAACCTCAGCCTCTGGGTTCAATCAATTCTCCTGCCTCAGCCTCCCAAGTAGCTGGGATTACAGGCACCCGCCACCAAGCCCAGCTAATTTTTCTATTTTTAGTAGAGATGGGATTTCACCATGTTGGTCAGGCTGGTCAACTCCTGATCTCAAATGATCCACCCGCCTCGGCCTCCCAAAGTACTAGGATTAGAGAAGTGAACCACCACACCTGGCCCTTTGCCCATTTTCAATCTGGCTGTTTCTTACTACTGAGTTATTTGAGTTGTTTGATTTATTATATGTTTTGGGTATTAACACCTTATTATATGCATGGTTTGCAAATATTTTCTCCCATTTTGTAAGTTGTCTCTTCTCTATTATTTACTTTGCTGTACAGTTGTTTCAGCAATTATTATTTCCTTTCCTTTCCTTTCCTTTCCTTTCTGATACATAGGTACCTCAGGACATGAACCTCATGAATCTATAAACATTTTTTTAAATTTAAAAAATAGATTTTAACTAAATTTAAATATAATTCTGAAAAACCTTTTATTCAACAGTAATTATGTTAAGTGGTAAGTCTGCTTAAACATAATTTCCACATTTTTTAGTTAAGTTTAGGAACCTAGTCTAACATAAATTAATGGATAATCTTTGAATGTTTGGATAATTTCTATGCAAGATAGAATGCTGAAATATTAGACCATAATTTTTGCTCATTATTTGCATATGTTATAAAATTTTATTCCTTTTGATTATAATTTTGAACATGTTCATTTTTTCCACTTTAAGAAGGTGTAAAAATGGCGCATACAGCTATAAGTAGTTGTTCTGTGTACTCACTTACTTCCAAACTTTTTGTAAATGAGAAATTAGATATTTTGGCTAAAGATGAACATTGAAGTTATCCTGGGAGCAATGGTTTCAGAAAAGACCAAGTATGTATGTGAAGTATTTGAACGTGTTTTTATTCATCAGTTGGAAAAGAGAGTAGTTTTATCTTAAAACAAAGAGTCTGATTGTTGAGAAAATTAAGGAGGGTAGTGAAAGAAAAAACTTGTATGAACAGAGAAAGTTTAGAAGGTTTATATAAAGCATGCCCGTCCAACCCACGGCCTGCAGGCCACATGCAGCCCAGGATGGCTTTGAAAGCAGCCCAACACAAATTCGTAAACTTTCTTAAAACATTACTAGATTTTGTTTGTGACTTTGTTTTTTATTTCATCAGCTATCGTAGTGTTAGTGTATTTTATGTGTGGCCCGAGAAAATTCTTCTTCTTCCAATGTGGCCCAGGAAAGCTAAAAGATTGGACACCACTTATATAAACTTTATTTGTCTTAATTTATAACAATTCCAAGTGAGTCTGAAGAAAAGCAATGAAAGCCATTAAAATTTTGGCAATGTTAACTCAGCTTTTATGAGTTTAATTATAAGATAAAAAGAAAAAAGCCCCATGAATTCTGTACTGCTAAAATATTATGTTAACATGGTTTCCTCTATTAAAATGACAAATTGATGTGGGAGTCTTCAGTCTGCTTTTAAGTGATGTAAAATTATTTGTTACTTTTCATGTAAACTACTCAAATAGCTGAGATTCTCTTTCTTAGCAGATTAACATTGTATGTTTATGTTACTTTATGTCCTTGATTACTTAAAAAACAAAAATTTCTTCCTTCCAAAAGAGTTAAGTTTTCTTACAGATGTCCTACTTTCCATTTATGTTTGTTTAAAAATAGTATGTTGTCATTTTGATTAGCAGGAGATCCAGCTGCCGCCATTCATTGTTCTCAAGCACTTACGCTCCCATCTTAATCAACTGAACTGCTCTTCCAATAATGCTTTGGATGTGGTCTCCTTAAGGTCATACGCAGAATTTGAAAAAATAAAATATAAATAAATAAATGAATAAATTCAAGATGTCTTTTTATACTCTATAACATGTTTTGATTTCCTTTTATAATTTTATAAAAGGAACACTAATAGAAATGTTCTTAGGGTTTTTTTGTATGCTCTATATTTTGTACTTTGTACTATACTATTGTAAAAGCTGGAGAAGAATAGTTGTGAAACAGAGAAGTTTCACCTTTACTGGTTAAACTGCATTCAGGTAAGTATATTATCAATCTAAATATATTTCAGAAATTATATACTTTATAGGAAAGCTCTCACATGCTCATAATATGTTACTACCCTAAAGTTGAGTTGTTTGAGTACCTTATGTACTCTGGTTATTAATCATTTGTCATATGGACAATTTGCAAATATTTTCTCCCATTCTGTGGGTTGTCTCTTCATTTTTAATGTTTCCTTTGCTGTACCAAAGCTTTTTAGCTTGATGTAATCCCAATTGTTTATTTTTGCCTTGTTTATGCTTTTGAGGTGTTTGAAAAAATACTTGCCCAGATCAGTGGCTTGGAGTTTTTTCCCTAACTTTTCTTCCAGTAGTTTCATAGTTTCAGTCTTAGATTTAAGTCTTTAATCCATTTTTTATTTGATTTTTATGTATGGTAAGAGAAAAGGGTCTAGTTTTATGCTTCTGCATATAGTTATTGTTTTCTCAGTACCACTTATGTCCTTTCCCTATTGTATGTTCTTGGTGCCTTTGTCAAAGGTGAGTAGGCTGTAAATGTGTGGATTTATATCTGTGTTCCCTGTTCTCTTCCATTGATCCAGGTGTCTGTCTGCATGCCACGGCCATGCTGATTTGGTACCTAGAGCTTTGTAGTAAATTTTGCAATCAGGTAATGTGATGGCTTCATCTTTGTTCCTTTTGTTCAGGGTTGACTTGACTCTTTGGGATCTTTTGTGATTCCATGTATTTTAGGATCATTTTTATTGTTGTGAAGAATATCATTGGTATTTTCATATAAATATTTATATGAATATTCATATACAAATCTATAAAGTCATATATGTTTATATAAGAATATTCATATAAATATTTATATCAATTTATATTTCATGTAAATTGTTTGGGGTACTGTTGTCATTTTAACAATATTAATTTTTCCAATCCATGAGCATGTGATATCTTTACATTTAATCTGATTTAAAAATGAGCAAAAGATCTGAATAGACAATTTCCCAAAGAAGATATACAGTTGGTCAATAGGCATATGACATAATGCTCATCACTAATCATCAGAGTAATTCAAATAAAAAACGTAGTGAGATGGCTTCTCACCCTTGTTAGAATGGCCTTTATCAAAAAGACTATAAATAACAGATGCTGGCCAGGATGTGGAGAATGGGGACCCTCGTACACTATTTTTACAACCACTATGGAGAACAGTATGGAGGTTCCTCAGAAAACTCAAGATAGAGCTAGCATATGATCCATCAGTTCCACTACTGAATATATGTCTTCTCAAAGAGGAAATCAATATATGAAAGACATATCTACACCCCCATGTTGATTGCAGTCCTATTCAAAATAGCCAAAATACGGAAACAGCCTAAATGCCCATAGAGGAATGAATGAACAAAGAAAATGTGGTATATATACACAATAAAATCTTATTTAGCCATAAAAAGAATGAAATCCTGTCATTTGCAGGATTAATAGAACAGAAGATCATTATATTTAAAGAAATAAGCCAAGCACAGAAAGACAAAAATTGCATGTTCTCACTCATACATGAGAGGTAGAAAGTGAATCTCATGATTGTAGAGTAGATTGGTGGTTACCAGAAGCAGAGAAGGGCAGTAGGAGGTGGGATGACAAGGACTTGATTAATCGGTACAAATGCACTGTTTGATAGAAGAAATAAGAGCTAGTGTTAGACGAGTGGGATGGCTATAGTTTACAATAATCTGTTGTACATTTCTAAGTAGGTGGAAGAGAATAATTTGAATATTTCTAGCATAAGGAAAAGGAAAATATTTAAGGTGATGCATATGCCGGATACACTGATTTGATCTTTACATATTATATGAAGGTATCAAAAAAAGTAACTATGCTGTCAGTCACAAACATAATCATTAAACTGTTTTATCTGATCATGAGGAAACTAAATTAGAAATTAACTTACAAATAGTAATTAAAAGGTCACAGTTTGGAAGATGTAAAAAACAAAGCCCCAAAAATTAATGGCTTAAAAAAAATAACTCACAAAGAAAACTATAAAATGTAATAGGTGAATGACAGCAAAAATACTAAAATAAGAAAAAAAAAAACAAAATCAAAATTTGTGAAGTGCAGCTAAAACAGTATCTAGAAGTTATTAATAGCCCCAATATCTTCATTACAAAAAATAAATTAAGCATTTAATCTAAGAAGCTAGCTAGAGAATTGGAAAGAACAGTAAGAAAGTTGAAGATAATTATAAAAACAAAGCACAATTTAATTAATCTAGAAAAAAGTTAATGGAGATGATTTTTTAAAACTTCCTTCGAAAGCTAACCATCTAGGCAAACCTACAGGAAGTTTGATCAGTATATATATCTATATTGATCTATCTATCTATCTATCCAGAGATTAATGCATTATTCATATAATGGAATACTATTGTATAGCAACTAGACTGAGTAAATCAGATCCACATGCATCAATATAGAGAAATCACAAAAACATAAGAAAAGAAAGTTGTGATAAAAATTTCCATAGTTTACTTGTTTAGTTATTGAGCAAGGTTTTATATGTTTATACATATACATGTATGTACTTACACACACACATTCATGCATATGCTACAGATATTTATGTGATAAATATCTATTTTTATAGGTAACTGAAGCACATGACATAATGTTAGAATTTTTAAATCTTTTTTTAAACTAATGAAATTGTACACATATGCTTGATGGTTCTTTTTCGGCTTTTCTCTATCCCATTACCTTTTTCCCTCCACAGAGGTAACCGTTATTCTGTCAGTGTTTTTATTGTTATTTCTTTTAAAATTTCCCAGTTAGTTCATTTTTTATTTTGAAGAAACAAAACTTTTTATTTCCCAGTTTTATCTGAAACATAATCATGAGTAATAGCATAGAAAAGTAGAAATGTGCCTTCTTTAGAAAGTTTTTAATTTGTTCTTTGTAGCACACGGTATAAAACGTTTAAATCGGGCAATGATCTAGATTATTTAACATGTAATTATTTTTCAAATCAGAAGTACTAGAAACATATTTAAATATTGGCCTAATCTTGATATCACAAAGCAGAAAATACAGCATGTTAATTACTTTTAGCCATCCACCTTTACAAGCTCTTTTTGGGAGAGGCAGGGAGCTGGACAAAAACGTGCCAATTGAAAGAGCAAGTACTAGTCTTCCCACAAAGAGAAGATACCATAATATCTAGAAATAGCCCATAGAATAGGTAAAATAGTATGTACATTTATATTAGATGTTGTTTAATTGAACATTGGGCAATAATCAAAAGTTCCAATGTTAGTGCTTTCATGTTATATGATACTGAACACTACAAATAAGAGGTCCAAGATTTAACCGCTTTTTTTCTTTTCTTTTTTTTTTAATTTTGAGACAGTGTCTCACTTTGTCACCCAGGTCAGAGTACAGTGGCATGATCTCAGCTCGCTGCAGCCTCTGCCTCCCAGGTTCAAGTGATTCTCCTGCCTCAGCCTCCCCAGTAGCTGAGATTACAGGGGTGTGCCACCATGCCCAGCTAATTTTTATATATTTAGTAGAGATGGGGTTTTGCCATGTTGCCCAGGCTGGTCTTGAACTCCTGGCCTCAAGTGATCCACCCACCTTGGCCTCCCAAAGTGCTGGGATTACAGCCATGAGCCATCGCACCCCACCTAACAGCATTTTTTTTAATCAAAAATCTTTGGAGAGGCCAGGCGTAGTGGCCTCTTCCTAGGTCCTTCTTCCTAGATCTCCCAACATAAATGTGGATAATCCAAATTATTTCCTCCCATGCTGCAGAACTAATAGGGTGATATTTGTTAAGATTCTAATAGTCATGCATTGCCTCCCAACAAAATTTATAACATCTGTGGGAAAAAAAACCTCACAATGTAGTTTCTCTTTTTCTATTTTAGAAAATTATAATTCTTCTTTGACAATTTTATTTTCTAGAATTTTCTTTTACTTGTCCAGGGAACAATTTCATTCTTTGAAAGGACTAAGCCAGAAAAATTAAGATTGACATTGAGGACTACGGAAAAAAAAAATGAGTGTTTTCCTAGATGCTATGGACAAATAAAACATAGAATAAAAATGGGAAATAGAATTGGCGTTAACTACAGGTCTTTAGAGCATGGACTCATTTGGCTAATGTGGAAGGAAGTGTAGAAAAACATGAAAGGCAGTGCCCAGTGCTTTCTGAACAAAAGGTGGCTTTTTGCACTAATATATACTCCATCCCCCAGAGTCTTACATGTTGCTTTTGTGGAATAAAAATTGTGTGTGTATATATATTTCACGCAATATATCATAGTAATTAATCCCTACCATCAACAAAAATTAGTTTTCTGACACAGGTAGCCTATGAGTTTTTTCCCTCTGGAATATATGTTATCCATCTTATGTACCTTTCCTCTGTTTTTGGAAACTTTTAATATTAAGTGTACCAGTACATGCAGACTGATTAATGATTACACAGTCTTACTCTCAGCTGTGGTAAAGGCCAATATCAGAAAGTCAAATTGCCTTTTACTCACTCGCAATTACACTGTTGGGTCCTTTCACAGTTTATCAGTCCCTAGGATCTTTCTTCAAAATTAAGAAATAAATTGCCTTTCTCAAAGAGATATTGTGCTTGAATATCCTGAGGGGAAAACTATCATTTACTAACTACAGTATTTCCATATGGCAAAAATCTCCTCTATGAGTCGCAATTGACAAATTAGTCAAATCTCAGCTTTTCTTTATTTCTTATTTTTTTTTCATGTCGTCTTCGTTTCACATTTGAGAGATTTTGCATCTCTTACTTTCTACCTCAAAAACTCATAGATGCCTTTAAAGATATGTTTTTATTTTTTGTCCCTTTTATTCTGCAGGTGTGGATAAAATATTTAAAAGAATTTTCACACAAATGCAATTATCCCCAAATATATCACATTAATATTTCACTTTTGGCATGCTGAATAAAAATAGTATATTCCAGTACCTACTTGTGAATAAGTACAAGCTGTGAAGTCATATCTTAAAACTCTATCAGGTATTAGCCTGGGCAAAATAGCAAGATCCAGTATCTGCAAAAAATTAAAGAATTAGCTGGGCACAGTGGCACATACCTGTGTTTCCACCTGCTTGGGAGACTAAGGCTCCCTTAAGCCTGGGAACTAGAGGTTGCAGTGAGCTATGATTGCACCACTGAACTCCAGCTTGGGTGACAGAACAAAAACCTGTCTCAAAAAAAAATGTACCGAGTTAGTCAAATTGATGTCTTTTTACTATTCATTGAAATTTCATGTGCTCTTCTACCTCTTCAGTTTTGAAGTGTACCGTTACTAGCAATTCATGTAAAATCCCTACATTCTTAGAAAACTACACATATTCATTAATACATGCATTTTTATTAGACATTAAGCCAGGCTTTAAAAGTAATATTTTTAAACATTCTTAGACCAAAAAAAAAAAAAGTTATATAAAACTCAAGATATATTCGTTTACCACAACAATTTTATTTTTCTGGACAATACATAAACATGCCAACATATTCTCAGTGGTACAGTGCCTACTGAGGTTGGGTCCTCATGTGTTATATGGGAACAATTAATTTGAGTTGGAATGCTCAGGGGAAACATGGTGAAGAGGAGATCGTAAATGGCTTACCCAGTGTGTGGATATATAGAGACCAAAGGGAGTAGAGGATTATAGTTAGAAATTTGAGTAAGTCTTGTTTAGGAAAGAGTAAAGCGTTTGACCTTTATGAAAACCAAAGATCTACACTGGGAAACAGCAAAGATAAAATTAGACTAAAAGAGCAGGTTGCATTGTGGAGGATCTTCAAAAGGACATTTTACTAGGAAAAAAAAATAGGCAAAGATTCACTGAATGTTTTTGAGTGGGTAAGTGAAATGGTGAAATCTGTGATTTAAGAAAATAAATGTAGAGCAATGTTTATTCATGTATGTTCTCAGGATTATTAATTAATGGGGTTACTTCAAAAGTGTCTCCAAGGTCAAATACATGTGGAAAATTGTGGGCTTCTTTACTGCAAATTTTCTCTAAGATGCTAATATGTTAATGGATGTTTTGACCGTCCTAAAGAAAAATACAGGATTTGGCAAGCATGACCATGAAACTCTTTCTAGAAAAATCTGCATGGATCAAGGATTAATGGCAAAAACTGTAATTATTTTCACACCAACATAAGATAAAGAGATAAATATTTAATACGATAAATATTCCAACTAATTACCTTGATTAGATTTATGAATATATCAAGTTATCACCTGGTGATATAGTTTGGATATTTGTCCACTCCAAATCTCTTGTTGATACATGATCCCAAATGTTGTAAGTGCGGCCAAGTGGGAAGGTTTTAGTTTATGGGGGTGGATCCCTCATGAGTGGCTTAGTGTCCTTCCCAAGGTAATGAGCAAGGGCTTGCTCTATTAGTTCACAGGAGAGCTGGTGGATTAAAGAGGCTGGCATCTCCTCCCGTCTCTCTTGCTTGCTGTCTTGCCATGTGACCCTCCTGCTCCCCTTTACCTTCCCTCATGTGTACGAGCTTCCTGAGTCCCTCAACAGAAGCAGATGCTGATGCCATGCTTCTTGTAAATCTGTACAACCCTAAGCCAAATAAACCTCTTCCCTTTATAAGTTACCCCACCTCAAGTATTTTTTTATAGTAACACAAAACAGACTAATATGCATGTACACACCAAAAATATGTGCATTTATTATTATTAATAACAAAGTAATACCACATGGCATAAATGGGAAAATAGAAGATCTATCATGTGGGAAGATTTTCTCAAACACAGATGCATGGGATTAGGAAAAGGAAAGCTCAGATGGGATGAGCTGGCATCTTGGAATGTCCTCATTCAGTGAGCACAGTGAAGATGGAGAAGATGACCTTCTCAGCAGATGACCCGTGAGCCAACCTTATGAAGAATGAACAGATGGAGTCCTGGGTCCTGCATCACTGGGGTTGGGGCATTCCCTGGAATCCGGGACAGCCACTGCCTAAGCATCTGCAGGACCCCTGGCAGTCCCACTGACTGTTTCTCATCAATATCAGCTGAAGTTTTCAAGGTACCTGAAGCATCACTGTTTCTTCAAGTCGTTGAGTTCTTTCTTCCCCAAGAGGGAAGTGATGTCTTCTCCAAATATGCTGAGGCAGTTTTCAATGAGAAATTGTACAGTAGAAACCTGTAACACAAAAGGGGAAAACAGGGTGCTCTTCTCATTTGATATAGATATAAATTACATTTCATCTGTGAATCTTGGAGTGAAAAAAACATGAAATTCGGAATTCTAAGAAAAATTCAGAGCTGATACATAAAGGCATGAACCAGTTTTCTCTAAGAAACAACTATGATCCTTTCAAGAGCATTTAGGGCATGTATGTTAAAATACTTATAATCAGTGGGCTAAAGTTATAATGTATAGCGTAGCTTAATAGTTAACATTCTATATCAGTGGTCTTATCTTTAAAAATAGGGTAATTTTCAAATAACCCCTGTAGGATATTTGGAGTGAAGATATATATTCTTCAATTCTTGTAAAATATGTACAACTTTAAAGCACCCAATAGAATTATAAAACACCCAATAGATAAAAACTTGTGAAATTCACTTGTTAAATATCTTAAATTTGGGAAGCAGACATTCTCTGAGGGTCTTTTGTGAAGGAAGGAGGCAGCTGGAGAGAAAATGTCTGCTAGTCTAACTGCAATCCCTTTCCACACATTGCCTGGTCTCAGGATTGCTCTCTGGGTGATCTTGAGAGAGAGCTGGAGTCTTACTATTAGGTACATTGTAGCTCCATTAGGATATTCTAGAATGTTTTACTAGTTTTCTCATTCCAGCAGCAGAGACAAAATAGTAGCCAAGTAGTTGCTTGAATGTCAATTGTGAGCCCCAATTGACAGAGAAAGGCAGTATGTGCGGAGCCATGAGTGTTGACATTATCCAAACCACCAATAAGGTGTCAGTAATGACCAGAGAAGCTGGGCCTTATCACCACTGCCATTGTTGAGATGAGGAAACCATGGCTTGGAATCTTTGCCTAAGGTTATACATCCCTCAGTGATGAGACTGAGAGTTGAATCTTGGCTTGTCAAACTCCAAAGACCAGGTTGGTTTCTATCATGTTACACAACTTTTTTATCTCTCTGTGGTATAGTTAATCTAGTGTTTTGTCTCCTACATGGGAAAAATGAAGTGACTCACTGCTCTCAAATTCCTGTTTAACAACCTACCTTCTCATATACTTTCTACCACTCCTACAATAGGATAAATGACTCTGCTACTCCAGAGAAGTGTAAAGTGTGCACCTTAAAAAAATGATTCATCATAGTTAATATCTTAAATTTCAGGTTCAAAGTGGGAGCTCTGCTCCCCAGGGCATAAAAGTGCGAGACCTCATTATCTTTTTCATGAACCCATTTTCTACTTCTGAGGAGCAGGAAGTAGACAGCTAAAGAATGTTTGGGGCTATACACTTGGATAAATTATCAGCTGTCATCTGATTGGCTGAGGAATGCTGCTCAATGTTATGTAACACTCCAAAAAGGTATCACAAGAGAACAACATTAGCCTTGCATTACTGTGCCCTGGATGTGAGACATGGAGTTAAAGGAGATTATTTTGGAGCTTTAACATGTAGTGACTGTTCTGCTGGGATTTGGACATGTAAGAAGTCTGTTGCCCTGTTGCCCCCTTTTTTTGGCCAATTTATCCCTTTTGGAATGAGAGCATTTACTCAATGCCCATACCCCAATTGTACCTTAGAAGTCACTAACTTGTTTTTGATTTTACAGGCTCATAGGCAGAAGGGACTTGCCTTTTCTCATATGAGACTTTGGACTTGGAATTTTGAGATAATGCTGGAATGAATTCAGACTTTGGGGCATGGTTAGGAAGGCATGAAATGTGAAAGAATATGAGATTTGGGAAGGGCCCAGGGCAGAATTATATGGTTTGACTCTGTGAACCCACCCCAATCTCATTTGAATTGTAATCCCCGGTGTTGGGGGAGGCACCTGGTAGGAAGTGGTTGGATCGTGAAGGTGGTTTCTAATGGTTTAGCATCATCCCCCTAGTGCAGTCTTATGACAGAGTTCTCAAAAGATCTGCTTGTAGCACTTCCCCTTTCCCTCTCTCTCTCTCCTGCTCCACCATGGTAAGACAGCTTGCTTCCCCTTCACCCTTCTGCCGTGATTGTAAGTTTCCTCAGGCTTCCCCAGCTATGCTTTCTGTGAAGCCCGTGGAACTGTGAGTCAATCAAACCTTTTCTCCTCATAAATTACCCTGTCTCAGGTAGTTCTTTATAGTAGCATGAAGACAAACACTAACGCAATCACTAATTTTTCACAGATGTTGTCAGTTTTGACTTTGTCAAATTTTTAGCCAGGGCTCCTCAAGAGCAGGTGTTTGCCTTTGGGCTTTCCTCCCACTGCTGCTCTACCTGGGAGGAGGGTGTCCTCATAAGTACCAGCCGGGGGGAGTCTGCAGGGTATTAGAAGCCCAGAAACAACCTGCAAAACAATGTTTACAGAATGGAAATCCACACTGCAATCATCAGGAGTTGGCCACTAAGGGATGTGTTTTCCTCTTTTATGTTTTATGGCTTCCTCACCATAGAACACTTGCTGTGAGGTAGATTGTTGCTTAAAGAATAAAGTTCCCTTTCTTTCATTTCTGATCTACCACTAAGTGCATATTGGTGAGCTCTTGCTTTTCCTTTTTATCTGGCATGGATAGTATGTCAATATTCCATGTAGAACATAAATTAAAATTTGCATTTTGTAGGACAAAGGAAGCTTTCATAATAGCTATACAATAAAATCAATATAATACCTACACAATAAGTAAAACATATACAGTAAAACCAAATCCTTAGGGTAACCAGCAGTTAATCCACAATCAAGAATTGAGAACATGTTAAAATATGCATTCAGCATGGCCGCTCAGGAGCCATGATGAGTGGTGCCGCTGTAAGCCTGAGCGTTTTCTGTCATCTAGACACTGTTTTAACTAAATTAATGCATTTTACTTAAGCAAATATATTTCCAGTATTCATTTACTTTTTTTTAACTTACTTTTTTTAAACTTACTATTTTTTTAACTTACTATTGCCCAGCAATACTGGCAATCTTGCCACAAATGTATCTAAATTATGTAGACTCTGCTGAATTGTTGTAAATAGTCCTTCAAGAAAGGCTGAAGCAAAAGCGTGTTTCAAATGAAGTTATTCTTGATAAGCACTATGATTGCCCTTCATTCCTTAATAAAAATCATGGCCTTGTCCTTATGGAATGTCCTAGGTATGGAGGCTCTCTGTCTCCCTCTCTGTCTCTCTGTCCGTCTCTCTCTCTTTCATACACACACACACACACATACACACACACACACACACACACACACACACAGAGCGAGAGAGAGAGAGAGAGAGAGAGAGCGCTAATCTGCTCAAAATTGTGTTGCAAATAGAGAGTGCAATCTAAAAATCTTTTCTTTTAATGTAAGGCTTGGAAACATCATGTTGGAATCTCTTAAGTCAGGTATACATAAATATCTAGCCAGATAGCCTCAATTCCTGATTGCAACAGGAATTCTTTCTTGTCTGGTAACACGAATCACTTTAACAAAAGGAAAATCACAAATCCGAAAAAGCTATATTTTATTTTAAATCAATCTCCTAAGCCCTATCCCTCTTCTACTCCTCTTCTTCCAGATTAAATTTTTATTTAAGGCACACACATCATATAGGTTAGGAAACAATGCAGAAGTGTCTGCTTTAATCAGCAAATATAAATTTAATTTTATTTTAAATGTATTACAGAAATCCACTAGTACAGAAATAATTGATTTCTTAGGCCAAATTCTGGTTGCCCTGAGTTTTTTAGAGGTGTTATTACATCATGCAGTCAAACTAAATATAAATTAAAATATTGGACTTCATGTCACAACAGCAAGAAATTTTCACATTTTTAGGGAATTTTATGTAAGGAACAAGGCTGTACAAATATTTTCTTGTTTTTGTCTATCTGAATGTCACTTTCTTTAATAAAAGTTCTCAGTTACGTAGACTTCCATCTTTCTTTTTCTACAACCCTCAACCTCATCCTCACCCTCACATATGCCCACCTCTCCACCAGAAAACTTCAACAGATTACACCAGTTCTATCAATGTAAAGGAATGGACACTTAAAAGCAAAACAGGGTTGAAGTGGTGTGCACACAAATGCCCCCAAATCTATGGTGTCACGAAAGACTTGTCTCCTTTTTCACCAATTCAGGAGAGGCATCCGTTACCAAATTCTCAGGACCAGCATCCAGGGGATGTGGTTTCTAGTCAGGTGTTTCTTATGTCAAAATTTACAACAAAACATGTACTTCAGGACTCCTTATACTAAGATTGAGTCCTTGGATGATAATCAGGGTAAGTAGGGATGGGAGGAACCAGGAAAGATGATGTTCAAAGAACAATGTGGTAGAGAAAATTGGAACTTTCTTATTAAGATTTTTACAAAAATTTTATTATATATGTGCAAATATATATGTTATTAGTGCTCTAAAATTGTAGCCCGATTTTATTATGCTATCACTTTCAGTTCACACAAAATTTAAAATAGGAATACAAGAAGAGTATCCATCTATAAACTAATGTTATATCCTTGTTGTTTTCAATTCCTTAATGTAGAGGGACAAAATATGACCTTGATATATATATCAAGCATATACATATTTGAATATATATGAATTCAAAAATCAAAGTTGATTTTTAACTAAAAATAGTTTGTTGGTAACTTAAAGTTATTCCTAGCTTTAGTAGTGACAAGTTGATGATGTCATTTGTTGTGTCTGACTTTGTTACTGTTGTGGCTATAGACTGTAAAAAGGAAATTTAAAAATGGCTATAAATTAATAATTTTAATGCATAAGATTACATAATTATTTTCACATTATTATCTGTATTCTATAGGCAAAGTTTGTTCCAAGTAATGACAAAGTCAAGCACATGTAGAGCATGAATCCTTAATTAAAATTTATTTTCATTCCTTTATATAACATGAAACCAGAAGAAAGAATTTCAGTGAAACATATATATCTCTCTTAAAATAAAGGACTTGTGGCACTTGTAATGTAACAGCTCATGCAAGAAAGAGAAAGACCGAGAATTCAGAGAGGACACAGGGGCTGCCCCTGAGCCTCAGGAGGCCACTTACGCAATGGAGGGAACAGTTTTAAAAGGAGGAGCTGGGCCCTTTCTCTCTTCCTGGATTGTGTTTTTATCATATGGCTTATTTCTTTGCACATCACACATTCAGTGCTAGTAAAATCAGGATAACAACTAGCTATAAAAGACATTTTTTCAAATCCCCAGGTAGCGAACAATTTCTCTGTCAAGCATCACAGTTACTAAGATATTCGTTGTTGAAATCTATTGAGACAATTAAATAAAATTTTAGAAATTTAAGTTCCATTTCCAACTCTGCCAGATAGTAGAGTAGCTATAATAGCTCTTTATTGCACTTCACATTGAGAAACTGCTCCATAAAAATAGGAAGACAATTTGCAGAAAATAACCCAAAAGGATTAACAAGATTCTGAGATGACATCTATTGTACTCTGAATTTCAAAATACATTATTTTAAAATAAGGCAATATGTTACCAAAGATATTTACTATGCATATACATTCATAATGAGGGCCCCATTCTCTGAAAAACAGTGCTTAAAGAAGACAAAAAACCTCAGTGAACTCCCATGGACCTTAAAAATGATGTTAAAAAATGAAGCTAGAGGAAATCTTTTTTATAATTCATTGCTTTCCCTTTCATTTTATTTTTCTTTCTTATGGACTAACTGCTTGACATAACAGATGGCCCTGAAAGTTGTTAATTAGATTTTTATAAACAAAGGTATCTTAAACTCATTGGCTTCAAACTATGCTGCCTGTAGCCCTAAGGATTGTGAAAAAGTGTCTCAGAACCCAACAACAGAGTTCAGAGCACCCAAACTCAGGGATGTCAGGGGCTGCTTATGCTAAAGTGTCTAGGGGGGTGTGAGCACTGGACTCTAGCATGGAATTTAATTAAAAGGAAAAGTTCTGTTATTTTTTTAAATGTCTGAAAGTCCTTCCATATAATTTCAAAACTCTACCGTGAAATATTTTATAAAGTAAAAATCTCTTTTGAAATCATAATATGCATCCCTTACTTTATATTGTTTGTAGGATAACAGGTTTTCATGGCATAAGGAACATATTAAATTCAAAATAATATTTACAAGGATATGTGTACTTCTTCTTGAGGTTGTTCTCCTTGTAGATAGAGCTCTTTGTAAGCAAATGCCTTTTAAAAATAAATTTTTATCAAATCATTTTTTAAAAAATGAAACATGATTTTTTTTTTCCGCATATGAGCTAAAGTGTTTCTTGATGTAGTAAGAACTAGGAAAATGTGAGACATTCTCAAGAGTTGAGGCCAACTTTAAGATGATCTAGACATTCAAATTATGAGACCAAAAGCAGCTATTACAATTATGCTCAATTACATAAAAGAAATTAGCTTTCAAGAGTGAATGTGAAAGGATAAAAATATATGAAAGTCTTACCATAGAAATATAAATATTTTAAAATGAAAGTTTTAGATCTGGAAAGATCTGCAAGAAAAAATTTCCTGGATGAACCAAATAGCATAATTGAAATGACAAATGGAAGAGACAGTGAATTTGAAGACAAATCAATAGAAAGTATCCAGTCCTGGGCCAACACAGTGGCTCACGCCTGTAATCCCAGCACTTTGGGAGGCCGAGGCGGGTGGATCACGACGTCAGGAGATCGAGACCATCCTGGCTAACACAGTGAAACCCTACCTCTACTAAAAATACAAAAAAATTAGCTGGGCGTGGTAGCAGGCACCTGTAGTCCCAGCTACTCGGGAGGCTGAGGCAGGAGAATGGCATGAACCTGGGAGGTGGAGCTTGCAGTGAGCCGAAATTGTGCCACTGCACTGCACTCCAGCCTGGGCAACAGAGTGAGACTCTGTCTCAAAAAAAAAAAAAAAAAAAGTAGCCAGTCCAAAGAAGGGGAATTAAAGGGTTGAAAAATATTAACAGATCCTTGGGAACATGTGGACAATAGCAATAGGTTTAATAACTGCATGTACTCACTCACATGTAGAAGCTAAATAAAAGTTGATCTCACAGACATAAAAAGTAGAACAGAGCTTACTAGAGGCTGATGGAATGGAGGGATAGAGAAATATTGGTAATGGACACAAAATTACAGATAGCTAGGAGGAATACTTCTACCACTGTAGGATGACTATATTGTATATTTTCAAATAGCTAGAGGAGAGGATACTGAATGTTCTGAACACAAAGAAATGATAAATATTTGAGATGATAAATATGCTAATTATTTTGATTTTGTCATTATACATTTATGTATCAAAAGATCACTATATGTCCTATAAGTGTGTACAATCATGTGTCAATTAAAAAATAAAAATTAGGCTAGGCGTGGTGGCTCACACCTGTAATCCCAGGACTTTGGGAGGCCGAGGTGGGAGGATCTCAAGACCAGTCTGACCAACATGGTCCAACATTTTAGTAGAAACCCCATCTCTACTAAAAATAGTAAAAATTAGCTGGGCATGGTGGTGTACGCCTGTAATTTCAGCTACTTGGGAAGCTGAGGCAGGAGAATCGCTTGAACCCAGGAGATGGAGATTGCAGTGGAGCTGAGATCATGCCATGTCACTCCAGCCTGGGCAACACAGCAAGACTCTGTCCAAAAAAAAAAATTAAAACTTTAAAAAATTTTAAATAAATTTAAAATTAATTTTAAAATTAAAATTAGAAAAAAAAATGCTTGAAGTAATAATGGCTAAAATTTTCCCAAGTTTGGCAGAAGATAAAAATTTACAAATCCAATAACTTCAGAAAATGTGAAACACAATCAGATTCAAAGAAAACCATGCTTTGAGATATTATAGTCAAACTACTCAAAGCCAAATATAAAAAAGAAAATCTTGAAAGTAGTAAAAATGAAATGAGAAATCACAGACAGGTGATCAGTGTTGAATGATCATATGCTACTCATCACAAAGCAGAGACCAAAACACAGTGAAATAACTTTAAAGTGTTGAAAGGAAAAAATGGCAAGCAAAATTCTGTTTGAAGAAAATATCTTTCAAGAGTGAAGGTGAAAGACATTTTTAGATAAAAGAAGCTAAGAAAATTTGTTGGTGCCAGACCTATACTATAAGAAATGGTAAGAAAACTTTCTATAGGGTGAGCTTCAGAAATGAATGATGAGCATTAGAAATGTTTATTTCTTATAAATTATAACTAAATGAATTTTACTTTTTAAAATTTCAGGGCAACTTTTTCATGAAAAATGCTAAATGATACCATTTGCCACAATCAAATCAAAGCAGGCAGACAAGAGTGTCCTTCCCCACAGGACGCCTCTCTAGTCTCAGCTCCCTCAAGCAATGCATCTGGTATTTTGGAAACAGGTCAGAAAATTCACATGGCTTTTGCTATTGGCCAGGAAATAGCTTTTTTGAACTATCCTTTTTTCCAACCTACAGATACTATTTTGTGTGATCTAGACATGCTGTAAAGGGCAAGGTGCAAAAAAAAAAAAAAAAAAAAAGAGAACATCCATGACTACAACGATCATTCTCCCTTTTCCTAAGTT
>NW_012101821.1:564314-689827 GCF_000951045.1 Mandrillus leucophaeus
AAAAAAAAAAAAAAAAAAAGGAGAACATCCTTATGAACAACCTGGCTACCGCACTACAACTTCAAAAATCAAAGCTTACACAATAATTGAAGCTAAAGGTTTGATTATTTTCCCCAGTAGCATCAAAAAAAATGAGGTAGACATATGCTGATCACTTAAAAGTGATGTCCTTCTCAGTTCAGTTCAATCCTGACATTCTTCAGAATGAAAGACTCAAAACTCCTGTGTGTTTGACATAACAGCTAACTGCATTACCTGACCCCAGAGTGGATCCTGTGCTGGAAAAGAAACATTATTGGGGTCAACCAACAAAACTGGAACATGAATGGGAGATTAAAACATGCTACCAATGTTAAATTTACTGAAGTTGATAACTGAATGGTGGTTATAAAGAGAATACTCTTATTCTTAGGAAATGCATAAGTATTTAATAATTAGGGGCCATGGTGTATACAACTGTCCTACAAAAATAGGTGTGCACATACATATGTATGGAGAAAGAGTCAGAGAAAAAAATAAATGAAAAAGCAGTGTGGTAAACTGTTAACAAATAGGTCAATCTGGGTAAATGGCATATGGGTATTCTTAGTGTTATTTTGTACTTTTCTGTATGCTTACAATTATTTCCAAATAATTGAAAGCTTTTAAAAATAAAATAAGTAAACATTTTTAAAAGGTGGAAACAACCAAAATCACTCTGTATATAACTAGTGATGATTGGGGAAAAAAAAAAAAAAAGTTTAATTTCAGTAAAAAATGTCTGCTTGTGAAAATCACTTTATTACAACGAATTATTAGAGTTTATGGACTTTTTTTTTTTTTTTTTTGGAGACAGAGTTGCACTCTGTTACCTAGGCTGGAGTGCAGTGGCATGATCAGAGTTCACTGCAACCTCTACCTTTTAGGCTCAAGCAATCCTCCTGTCTCAGCCTCCTGAATAGCTGAGACTACAGGCCAGTCTCACAGTGCCAGGCTAATTTTTTGTATTTTTTGTAGAAATGCAGTTTTGCCATGTTGGTCAGGCTGGTATTGAACTCCTGAGCTGAAGTGATCTGCCTGCTCTGGCCTCCCAAAATGCTGGGATTACAAGCCTGTGCCTGCGTGCCTGACCCAAGTTCATGAACATTTAACACGCAATATTCTTTTCAAGCTTAAGCATTGTAGTTAACATGTATTCCTCTTGCTTCATATTGCTTAGTCTTTAATTTTTAAACATGTGAAAACATACATGAATATAAAAAAGTACACTTTTCCACACAATATTTTCTAAATATTTCTTTCTCTCCTCTCTTTATCTCTCCTTTCCTTCCTCCCATCTCTATATCATCCCTGTCTCTATCTCCTTTTCATTCTACCTAAGGCAGAAACTTGGAATTTAATATTTGGTCTCAAAAACAGTTACAGAGACCCATTTCTTGATGTCCTCAGTGAGGACTGGAAGGAGAATGCTTTCAGGTGGTCCTTCTCTTTGGCTAGATTGATGTACCTAATCAAATTTAATAATACCCCAAAATAGAGTAGGATAAATGAGCTAATTGCTTATTTTCAAATCAATCTATGTTGCTAATATTTTTAATATACTTTATATTATTTTTAAAAACATGAGGCTAGATTCAGCAACATCAAATCATGGGTTGTAAAAACAGGCAAAATATTTCAGGAAAATAAAGCATGGCCTCCAAAATAACAGTTTGCCCTGTGATATCAGATTTGGGCAGGAGATCCAGTCCTCAAACACTCCTGCATGGACAGGAAGGCCCAACATCTTCTTGGGTTCAAGGATAGAAAGTTGAGCAGTGTAACTTGCATGTATAGGAACTTTTTCCTTTTTTTTTTTTTTTTTTTTAGAGACAGGTTTTGGGTCTGTCACCCAGGCTGGAGTGCAGTGTTTCAATTACAGCTCATTGCAGCCACTGCAGCCTCTGCAATCTTGATGCCCTGGCCACAAATGATCCCCCTGCCTCAGTCTCCCAAGTAGTTGGGATAACAGGTCAAGCTACCATGCCTGGTTTGGAAATTTATTTTATTTATTTATGTGTTTGTTTTTAAAGGCTAGTGAAGTGAAGCAGTGGAAGTGGAGAAGGAATAAATAATTCTGTAGCTTGTTGTGATCAATTAGTTGTAAACACCACTGCATTCGGACTAGCCTGGTTTGGAAAATTTATGTTTTAAGAACAATGCTAGCTCCAATCCATAGAATGGAGAGAAGGAAAAGTGAGAGTGGTAATCAGAACTTCCTCGAAAATAAACAAAATATACAGGTAAATGAGAAAACAGTATTTACACAGAGGCAGCCAAGTTAAATCTAAATAAAAAGTTGTTGGAGTATGGTCTAACAATTTCTATTAAGGAAAAGGGGAATAATTTTGGAATACTGCTTTGCAGAGATTTGCATTCTTTTGCTGCAAATTAAAGATTTAAAATATATATACTGACAAAATACTTTGGAAGGGAAGAGCACCAGTGTTCCTTTAGTTCTGAAGAACTACAGTTTTTAAAAATGGGAGAAAAAGTTAAAACTACATAAAATATTTATAACAACATATTAAGACTGTCGTTCTAGATAAAAATGTCAGCAGCTGGTTGTCACTGATGTGGGTACATGTATAAATTGTACCATCCTCATAACTGGGCCTTGATGGGCCCTGCTCTTTCACAGGCAGTATTACAGAGATGGGAAGTAGATCTCAGAGTGGAAGACAGGTTGGTTTGGAAGTTAAACACTTAATTGTAACTATGTGATGCAAGCTATGTCCTCATAGGCAAGTCACTGAAATACTCTGAGCTTGCTTCCACAACTGAAAAGTGGGTCAGTTAAACCTCTGAGTGTTCTTGTAGCTTGAAGTGCTATTCAAATATACAGAATATTCATTTACAGGTTAAATCATACTTATGAAATTTGGCATTTGGATGAACACTCTTGGCCAAGAAACAATATATATTTTAGAGAAAAAAACCCACAGTATTTTATTTCTTTATAAGATAAATAAATTGCAATATATGCAATTTGCTAAAATTGGTTCCTATTGGCTCCCAGAAAACTTACTCTTCATTACTACGATTCTCTGATTGAGGTCAATTCACCTATTGTTTACTAATGATTAATATTTTCTCCACTATTTCACTGCAGCATTAATATCCAAATTGAAAATGTTTTAAGGTTCATTCATACATGGACTTATCACCCTCTCACTATTTAAAAAATTATAGTAAAGTTACGTATAGCATACAATTGACCGTTAGTGACATTTAGTCCATTCACAATATTATGTAACCATCAACACTGTCTTGTTTCAGAACATTTTCATTACCCCTAAAGCAAACCCTATACCCATTAAGCAGTCACTCCCCATGCCCCCCCGTTCCTAGCACCAATACCACATTTTGTTTACTGATTCATCAGTTGACAAACATATGATTTATTTCCACTTTTAGGCTATTATGAACAATGCTGCTATAAACATCTTGTATGAATGTATGTTTTTATTTTGCTTGGCTCTATATGTAGGACTGAAATTGCTGAGTCAAAAGGTAATTCTGAGTAAAACTTATTATGGAGTCATCAAACTTTTCTGCAGAGGCTGCCACATTTTATTTATCTACCAGCAGTAGCTTCCCCACTCCCTATCTCCACACCACCTCAGGATGAGAGACTGGGCCACCTACTTGGCCCAAAATATGCATAATTACATATATCCCATGTCTAATTACTCATGCCAGTTTGTAGAAGAGTAATAACAGCAAAAGAAATAGGTGTCAGTCATTGTTGTAAATGCCTTATACATATTCATACAGCTTTATAACCAATATAACAGCATAAACCTGGTTCCCATTTCCCCCCCCCCATTTAAAAAAAGGCTTTTGAAAACTCTCTCATCGAAGATTTTATGTTTCCAGTTTGAACATCCCTCTTTTACCTGCAACATAGAGAAGACATTAAGCAATAGAAACTGAAAACCTTTACAGAAATATTCTACGAAAAAGAAGATATGCAGGGAATGATACAAACATGTATTTCTTCCCAATAAGCTTTGGAAATGTTTTCCTAAAGCAAATAGCTGTATTGGAGATTCTGTTAAATTAATAATTTGGAAACATTTTATTTGTCTCAACCTTTTATGGTGATGCATGAGGTTTGGTAGAGTGGAGGGAGGAGGAAAGAAGAGTGTTGAGTGCATGTGATGAAGCCTCAAATAAGTATGAGACTTGGTGTGTGGTGGTTCAGAGCAGGAGCTACAAATTGCATGATCCCTGTGAACCCAAGAGTGTCGACCCTGGATGTCCATGGTAGGAAGCCACATTACCCATCCTTACGCCAGCCTAAGAATGTGTATTAGAAAACTAACCTGCATTCCGTGAATCAAACCTTTGTTTGAGACTGTCACCTCTCTACAGATAACAATAAATAATCTACTATGCAAAAATTCAGGCAATCCAGTATATGATTATTTGATTAATTTCATTTGCATGTTTTTTTGTGTGTAGATGGCATCTTGCTATGTTGTCCAGGCTGATCTTGAACTCCTGCCCTCAAGTGATCCTCCCAAAGTGCTAGGATTATAGGTGTGAGACCACCCTGCCTGGCCTATTTGTATTATTAGATTACATTTATTTACGGAGTTAATTTGGGAGTATAAAAGCAATTTTTCAAACTTAAATGGACTATTAAATAATACTTGGTGAAGAAGGATCTATTTTAGAGGTTTAAAAACACAGATAAGACTGGGCATTGGGGGATGTTGGAGAGGGAGTTCTAGAGACTTCCTCACTGAACACTCCTTCCATAGCCCCTGAACACTCACTCCCCAAGTACTCAAAGAGCCCTGTTGAAAAACCACTGATCAAAACTAAAGGAGATTGTTCCAATAGTTACCATAATTTAACTACCGTTTTCACATATTTGCACTGAAAAAAGTACAAAGTATGCAAGTGCCGTAGAGGAGGTCAAAAAGTTAGTTACTGGCTTAACAGACATCATATTAAAATGTTTTACATTTTAAGAAAGTTTGGGGAAACATTTAATTACTTTTCTCTACCTGTCCTAGACAATATGAAGTTGACTGTGCCCTTTCATAGTTAATCCACATAAACCCAGGACCAAGCTGGGGTCTTACCAGAAGGTGGCCACTAAATTCACCATGGGCCAGGCCAAGAGAAGGGATCTCCCAGCACAGGTGGGGCCTTTGCTGACTTTGTCCACACCATTGGCTGTCCACAGGTTGTTCAGTGGCATTTTATTTTTTAATCCGAAAGCATTTCCTGTACTTAGAAAGATGATCAAGCAAGATCTCTGTCAGTTTGTTTCTTAGATGCTGTGGGAGCAGCTGTGCTCATGGAAAGATACCAGTTCTCCCTGTTCCAGGAAAAAGCAGGCCGAATTCATCTCTATTACCTTGTATGCATAACACAGGGGATAGTTAGATGAGCGTTTACAAAATGTGTGCTGAGAGAAGCCTGGCTCAAGAAGGTGCTGCACACACTTTATGAATGTCAGCAAATAGCTATGGACTGACTGGTCAATTGAGTATGAACCATACTTTACCTTTTAAAGATGTTGCTTTTACAGAGAACCATTAATGCATTTATTATTTATCTCTTACTTACTTCAAAAACATTTTGAAGAACTGAACAAAGACTAAAAAATGCATGATATATAAGAATAATAATATTTATAGAAGTTTTACTTAGGAGAGACAGACCAAAAAATATATAACCTTGAATTAGAGGGATTTAAAATACGTTTCAACCTTAGTTTTTATAAGATATTTTAGCCTTTAAAGCAGAGGTTATTTTAAATTTCTTAAGATTTTGTTCATGCCACTTTTTTTTTAAATATATTCTGGTTAAAACTGAAAAACTATAGCCTACAAACTGAATCCAACTTAGAAAACAAAACCAAACATATCCCGACTAGAGGCCAGCAGGTCTTCTATGTAAGTGATGGACACATTTCCCATTTATCTCGGGAGAGTAAGAAGGTGATCCATTTTGTCAGCAGTGAAATTGCTTTTTTGACAATTTCTGCCTAATCTACCTTAGACCTCTAATATAGAAACCAACAGATCTCCCGGGTTATTTTACAAATTTAATGCTCAGATGGACCTGCATTTTAAATGGTTATAAAACTGATGAAGGATTCCCAGGCAACGTGGGCACAGCATTCGGGGACTTCCCACTAGTCAGAACTACTTGGGGAGACATCAAAGCTACAATGAGATCGAAGACGCCTCATGTGGAAATCTCCCTGTGACTTCACTGATTCCTGAGACAATGCTAAAACTCTTCAGTGGAACTTATGAAATGAATAATTTTGCAGGACGCATGCATGAAGAATAATCTAGATGCAGAACTTAGGGCACATTGAATATAAGAATACAGGTTGAAAAAGTGTCTTGTGATATAAGATGACTTTTTTCCTGAAATTTTTTAAAATGTTTTTTACCCTATGTCTGTGTATCTGAAGATTTTTATGAAACAATCAGTTATCAGATAAAATCATTTTTCTAATTAACACCTCTAAAGTCATTATCAAATAACAATATATGACCCATTGGAAATGCAGACAAACACCTGCTTGTTTTTACAGATTTTTAGATTTTCTACCATAAGTATCTATGTGTACAAATCTGAAGATGCTGTGTAGAAACTTCCACATATGTGAACTTGGAAAAATTTATTTGAGTAATTCTTCTCTTAGTTCAGTAAAGTGCTAATACTGTTTACTTTTTTGAAATCAAATCAAGGAGTTATCTAAAAAGCCAGAACAAGAGGCTAGTGCAGTGGCTCATTCCTATAATCCCAGCACTTCTGGAGGCTGAAGTGGAAAGATCGCTTAAGCCTGGGAGTTCTAAACCAGCCTAGGTAACATACTGAGATTTCCATCTATATAAAACATTTTTTTTTTAATTAGCTGGGTTTAGTGGCATATGCCTATAGTTTCAGCTGCTCCAGAGGCTGAAGTATGAGGATCCCTTGAGCCCAGGAGGTTGAGGCTGTAGTGAGCTGTGATCATACCACTGCACTCCAGCCTGGGTGACAGAGTGACACCCCCGAACAAAGTTGATATTCTCCTACAATATTTACTAAGCATCTACCATGTGCCAATCACTCTCCTAAATATTTTTTGCACACTCTTTCATTAGATCCTGAAATTGCAAAAACAGCAATTACTTTTGCACCAACCTAATACATCATGTAGTCTCCATTAGTCCCATTTTATAGATGAGGAAACTCATGGAGAGGTAAAGTAAATTGCCCACATTATAGCACAGACAACCTAACCTGAAAGCTTATCCTGGTAACCACTTGACTTCTACGGGTGTTGACCCACCTTCTAAAGCTGTTGCAGGGAGGAATAGTTCATGAAGCACTCCCTTCCTCTTTCCTACCCTCACCCTTTCTCCCTCCCCAGGACCCTCAGGCTAGCTGATGGGATTGCTCTTTGAGAATGAGGGGATAAATCTCATGACATTCTATCAACAAACTAGATACTACCTTGGAAATGTTTAAAATGTATTACAACATAGCTTTGTACTCAAATGGATTCTCTTAGGGTCCCTCTATGTTTCTTCACTCTCAGTCACGGACACTATTATACTATTTCAGTAGAAATGAGAAAGTGTGAATTTAATATAAACTGGCTCATAGGAGGAGGAGGAAGATGAGGAAGAGTAGGAGGAGCAGCAGAGAAGGGAAAGAGGAAGAAGGAAGAAAAAACGGAGGGCGGGAGAGAAATCTACTTTAGTATTTATGCTGGAGAAAAAGCCCCAGCGAACCCTGGAAATTTACAGGATTCTAAGGACATTTCCCCAGTTCTAAGGTAGAGATACTCCCTTAGGTGCTCGGGAGTAAGGGTCATGGATCACGGTATATTTCATAAGTATCTGTTTACAATTCCATTTATAAGAAGTTAATAGTCATCTTCATCTTTTGACATAAACAAAATTCATTTTTCATTGTTTCTGTATTCTTTTACAAGTAAATATAATGGTAGTGATGACTAAGGAGGCTGTAGGCTAAGTACAGCCTCTTTCTTTAAAGTTTTCATCGATCTCTGCTAGTAATGATACCTTAATAAAGCAGATTCTGTCTTTAAAAAGTCATAATTTTATTTGAAAAAATAGCTTCTCATTTAACATTCGAATGAATACCAAGAGTGCTCACGAAGGCCTCATCTGACTTTAATTAATGAGAACAGAAGTTTTTAATGTCATATAAAATAAATGACAATAATCACAGAACAATTTTTACTATTAACCTCCAGCAGAACTGGAGCAAATATAATGTGTTTGTGAAGAAAGAAACATTTAAATCCTTTTTATTACTATACACAAGCTAAAATTTACTTATTTTGAGAAAATACAAATATGGCAATTGGTCAACTATTTTTTCCACTTGAGTTGATTACCGTAGCATCAACATAAAAAGCAAGAGAGCTTCCAACCAGAGCCTGGAGGTGAGCTAAGGTCCAGTGCAACCTACATCATTCCACTCCCTTTTTATGGATAAGTGGAAAAACTAGGCACCAAATTCAGATTATTAATTCGAACAGATTAATTGATTCAAGGTACAATACAATGCTCCTTTTTAAAGTGAGATGTGACAGGGAAGAAATACTTGTTATTGCAGGGAGCTATTTCTTTTTAGTAGTTGTTTTTCCCTGAAAAAAAAAATTGTCACATTAATAGTAAACATAAATGTCTCCAGATGTTTACTGTGGGAAGGCTTGTACCTAATTTCCTAAAAATTGTGACAAAAACTAGTACAAGGTGTCAGCATTCATCACTGATAGGAAACTTCTTTAAAAAAATCTATGTTTCTATCTCAAGGACCTTGGACTTATAACCAAATTAAAATAACTTCTATCACTTTCACTTTCTAATATTCCCAATGAATGTAAAAAGTACATAAAAATAATCTAGGAACTGAGTCTCTTAAATGAAGACATTATTAAATATTTTGATACCAATTTTGTCACATCATAAAAACCGTTGCTTGGATGCAAAGAGCCATCTCAAAAGCATATGCAAAAAGTGAAAAACGTTGCACGTCTTTTGTGATAATGAGTCAAGCAAAATAAAAATTCAGCTCCTCCATAGACGCAATTTTTTAGCAGACAGAAAGGGAACATCGTCTTTATGGGACATGTTTTTAGCAGAATACTATAGATTCTGTAAAGGGTTATTGGTGTCCAGGACAATAAATGGCTTCTGGTGAGAAAATAAAGGCCTACTCTTTCTAAATACTATCATAACTACAAAGATTAAGACAAAATAAGTAAAGAAAAATATATTCCCCTTAAAAGCTGAATGTGAATGCTCTGCAAGGTCCGAATAAGGACAAAATGAGCACTCTTGTGGTTTATCTTTCTGGCTCAGCACAGTTCGGTACAATCAGGGGTGGCAGAAAGAGCACAGTCTTGCCTCGAAAGCCGGCCTGGACTCTAGTCAGTCTCCCCCAGCAATTTCCCAGGGCCACTTACTGATCCTTTCTCAGCCTCTGTTTTCATATCTAAAACCTAGAAATGATAAAACCTACCTTGGAAGGCAGCAGGGAAAGCTAGGTGATACCTCGGTAATGTTTCTAGTATGGTTCTGAGAACCTTTCCAATAAATTTTAGTTTCCTATATGTATTTACTTGGGTTAAATACAGAGAACGGTAACTACTCTTAATGTTTTTAAAAATAGAGACTTTGTCAGTGGCTTTTTCAGGACACTTCACTTGGATCTCATGCTAAGGCCTAGACAATCTTCATTCTGTCCTATTTATGATATCACCACCTCGACAGTTAAATTTGTAGGCAATTGCTCTCATCCAAAACATATTATCTTCATCTTTGTTTCTGACTTTTTTGATTGCTGGACTTCTCATTTATTTCTTCTTTCATTATGCAATCTGCTTCATGTTTTACTAGATTCCAAGCAGATGAGAGTTGTTTTTTTATGCACCACAAAGGAAAGGTTGATTTCACTGGTGATGGAAAACCAAATGGTTGTGGAATCTTCTGTAAATCCAAAGAAAAGAAATAAAGAATAGAGGCAAGAGCACCAGGTGTTGGGTAAAAGCCTGTGCTTCAAGATAAACAAATCAAATTTTAAATGTGAACTACCCTAACTACTAATGTGGTGACCTGGGGGAAGCCATTAGACCTTTGTACACCAAGGACCACTGTAAAACACGGAAAATAGACCCATCTCAATCTTACAAGAGCAGCTGTAAGGGTTAGACAAGGTTGGGTGCATAAAGTCCTTAGCATAAGACCTGACCCATGACCTGCCTGTGGGAAATCATACGTATCATTATTATCACTCAGATTAAATATCAGATTTTTAAAAATGAGTACTTAATCTTGCATGTCTTATCTGTGTCAGGCATAACTGCAAGCCAGGATGCGGTCAGCAAAGAAGCACTTTATTTTTCTCCAATGACTAAAAAGCTTCTTTGTGAGATTTTGTGTGTTGAAATATTCTTTGTCTTTCAGGATATTTCATAAATATTGAAAACAGAAATGGAGCAGGTAAATAGATGGCCATATACCTCAATTCTTCCCATCTCCCTGCCTTCGGACATTTATTAAGTCATCAACATTTTTCTAGGCTGGGTAATCGTTGTGTTCAGTGTGAAGAGGAAAGTACAACTGTTGGTTCTACCTGCAACATAGATGCCAAATCTCTCTTCTGCATCTTTCATTCTTATTGCCACTCCCAGGATGAAGCCTTACCATAATTATCAGGACTATTGCCTCCCAAACCAGTCTCCCTTCTTCCATTTTTGCCTGCCCTTCGACCTATTGTCTCCCAGCAGCCAAAACAATATACTAAAAATGTTACCTGATTTGGTTACTCCTATAGAGGCCCTTCAGGATAATATTCCAACTCCTCGCTTTGCCCTATGGATACCTGTGGGACCACTCTCATATCTGACATAATTTCCCCAGGCATTTTTCTCCGGTCACATCAGCCTTCCCTGAACCCCTGCCTCCAAAGGATCAAGCTGCACCCACCTTAAGCCTGTTGTTCCCTCAGCCCAGAAGTTTCAGCTGCTTGGTCTAGAAATGCTGCTTCTTCTCATCCCAGAGCTCAGGTTTAAATGTTATCATTAAATGTCACCTCAGAAAGGCCCTCCTGGATGATACCTCTCTGACCCTGTAACATCTTTTTCTCCACATGGCAGCCTATCTATCTTCTTCTCAGAACCACTAATTATAATCTGCAGTATCCCCTCATATTTTATCATCTGTCATGAAGCCCCAGGCAAGAGGGACCCTGCCTGTCACATTCTCAGTTATGTTCTCTACAAGGGTACTGCACACAACAGGACCTCCAGGAATACCTGTCGAGTAAATAAAAAATTAAAACATTTGCAAAAGCAGAAGAACAATTACTTTATATTCTCTTATAGTAAGAAATAGTGAAATGCAATTCATTAGTATAAATGCATTTTATGATAATCAGGAGAGCATATCATGTATATGTAGTATACATACTTGGTATTAGACAGAAGCAACAAATCACTGAACAGAAAGGGATGCCGTTTCTGCTCCCTCCAGCCTTGTCTGAGTTGTTCTGAGCTGTGGATTAACAGGGTTCATTAAGCACCTTCCAATGATGTGGTTTTCTTATTGTAGGTGTCTATCACAAAAAAGTGCTTTCCTGTACACATCAAATAATAAAGAACAAAAAGCCAGTGGTCAAACATATGATAGCATTTTATGCCAAATTTCAAGGGTTATACAATGCTAAAATTCTGGTCGATCTATCACTGCTGGCAGAAGCCACATGGAAAGCATGAAAAGGAATATAGCCAGACCCTAGGAGCAAACTCCAGCCCCATGTGACAGCTTGCAAGGAAAGGTGACTTCAGTATACAACCTCAAGCAACTGAATTTACCCCAAAGTTTGAATGAACTCATTAGCAAATTCTTCTCCCAACCCTCCAGTAAGGAATGCAGCCCTGATAAACACCTTGATTAGCCTTATGGAACCCTAAGCAGAGGATCCAGTCAAGCCTATCTAATCTCCTGATCATGCAACATAATAAATTCTCATTGGTTTCAGCCACTAAGTTTATGGTAATTTGTTATAAATTCATAAAACCTGTATACTTTGGTACCTGAAAATGGTGTGCTGCTGTGATAAGCATCTAAAAATTCAGAAGTGGCACTGGAATCAGGAGTAAGTGGATGCTAGAAGAATTTTGAGGAGCATTAGAGAAAACACCACCTAGATTGTCTTGAACAGACTCTTAGTAAAAATATGGACATTAAAGACTCTGCCAGAGAGGGCTTGGAAGTTATGGAGGAGCATTATAGAGAAAATCTAGCTTGCCTTAGAGAAGAGTTAAGTCAGAACAAACAAACTTTGGGTAGAAATATGGATTTTGAAGACATTGCTGATGAGAGTTCAGAAGAAATGCATTGAAAATGGGAGGAAGGGAGATCCTTGCTGCAAGCATGCCAACAAAATAAAATTGCACCCTCTAGTTATGTAGAGTATGGACATTTTAAATGTGAACTTGCATAGTTAAGTGAATAGGTTTTCAAGCAAATAGGTGAAAGAAGTGCTTTTTTTTTCTTATAGGAAAATGTGAGAAGAGAAAGATAAGTTGAGAGAAGAATTATTAAACAAAAGAGAATCTGAATTTGTTAAATAAAAGAGAATGAGACTTGATGATTTGTGAGATTCTTTCCCTATTCAGGTACCAGTGATGGCAAAATTAATAGGATGCTTCAGAAAATGTGGCAGAGAAAAACAAAAGTTGAACATGTGATTATACAATCTGTTACTAAACCTTCATAAAGATCAAACAATGAGAGTACTCAGGTACAGTAAAGGCTCTTTGAAGAGATTAAGGATGTGGGATATAGATCCCCTCAATATAACTAGAGGCACTCAAAAAGCTTAAGGGCATTTTCTTGCAGCCATCTATGCAGCAGACAAAAATACTATAGCGATGATGTCAGAAGACTTGATGAACCCAAATTCTGCCTAATGAGCGAATATGAGTGACAACCATGGGAAACCCATAAAGTTCTTGAGAATTTTATATCTGCAGAAACACTGCCAAGTTGTCTTGAAAAAGACAGAAAGAGTATACAATAACAGAAGACTGTCAGATGCTCAAACCCTACTGGCAGAAAACAGGCTGCTAAAAGTACTCAACTGCAAACATGTGCTACTTTTCATGAAAAGCTAGCAGATGACACAGAAAGCAGTGCCCAAAGTCCAGAGGGAGAACCAATGACCCAGAGTCAGGGATCAAGAGCCACAGGGCATTGTGTTTGAAGTATTCTTGGAGATATTCTTTTAAAGTTACTAATAGAATACATAGTATGCCTTGCATACACAATAAATGTCAAAAGACCACTAAGAAATTTGCAGTACTCATGTCTCTAATCTGGCAAAATGTCCATCATAGTAATAAAATAGAACATGTAATCTGGAAGAATAACATCTAACTATGGAGTTATAATGAATTTAAAATGAAGTAACCTATCAAAAGCATTCTTAAACTATGTAATGTTCTCCATAAATATTTGTTGTTAGTTAATTCTGATTCGAAGTGACAGAGAGATCATTTTCTATCCAAAGAAAAGTTTCCACTGCTTTTTAAAGGAAAAATAAAATCACATTTTCCTAATGTTTTAAGCCAATTTGTATTTTTGGAAAGTGCATTTCTATTGCATCACCTAAGCCACTATAGACCGTTGTTCCTCAGAGAAGTGTCCAATCCCTGTGAACCGTTATTTCTGAATAACAGCCAGCATTTAAAATCTGGTTAAAAATAAAAAGGGAGACACAATTTATGGCCCAACATGCATAAAACAAAACAACACGGAGACTTGCAAAGAAGTAATTACAATTTGGTTACACGTTAGCATAAAAATGTAGATAATTAAGGATTCTGAAAAACTGACGCTTATCTTGTCTAAATTAATACTCAAATTTTGGGGAAAATTGCTAAAGAACACCAAACAATACCGGAAACATCAAAAAGTTTCTAAACTTAACAAAGTGCTTAAATGTTATTTGGTTGAGCTATAACCAAGCTCATGTGGTCATAATAGGTAAGGCCAACTAGACTGAATAGAATATAAAAGCTCAAAAGAGGGGCAGACATTTTCATAGACGTACAGAAAATTGTCTCCTATGGAGCCAGGAAAGCATCTTCTCTGAGAATACAAAGCATTCTCTCAAGCTCAGCAGCACTAAATCTTATGAACATTACTAACCCTACAAAACCGGTTCTAAAGTTAAGAATTAGTTCATATGTTGTAGAGGAAACAAGACAGAATGCTTCCTGAGACCACCAGGCTTTTTTGATGATCAAAACATGCATATGAAAAGAATACATTGTGCAGTGAAGCCTTAAATGACCACTTTTTGATTAATGTGAACATCCTTCATTCTTCCATTCTTGGTACTGAAAATCGGTCATGTCTGCAGCACCTTGCAGAGCAGCACAGGCAAATCTTTGAAGCCTGAGGATTCCTCAGTAGTCAGGATCACTCACCGTTATGATGTCAAGGTTCTAAGGCTCATCCGATAACTGACAAACTGGCATACTCCCTTCTCAGATTTTCTACCATCTTTTAACTTCTAAAATCTCACCTTTATATTTTTACATCATTGTAGATTCACAGTGGTTGTAAGAAATAATACAGAAAGATTCCATCAGCCTTTCATCCAGTTTCCCTTACTGATAATATTTCCCTAACCTATAAGTACAATAACATAACCAGGATATTAACATGGATGCAATCAAGATACTGGACATTTCATTTGCCCCCAGGATTTTCTGTATTTCCCTTTTACAGCCACACCAACTTTCTTTCCACCTCCGTCACCTTTTTAATCCCTGGCAACCACTAATCTGTTCTCCATTTCTATAATTTTGTCTTTTCAAGAATGTTATATAAACAATTATATAGTACATAACATTTGTGGATTTTTTTCACTCAGCATAACTGGAGATTCATGCAGATTGTTACAGATAATTACAGTTCATCTATTTGTCTCACTTAGTAGTATCCTATGATGTGGTTATACTTCAGTTTGTTTAACCACTCACCTGCTGAAGGACTTCTGGCTTGTTTCCAGGTTGGGGCTATAACAAATAAATCCTCTATAAACATTTGTGTACAGGCTTTTGAATCAACATACATCTTTATTTCTCTGGAATAAATACCCAGGAATGTGATTTCTGGGTTGTAGTTTCATGTTTCATTTTAAAGAAATTGTCAAAGCATTTTTCAGGTATCTGTATCATTTCACGTTCCCACCAGCACTGTATGAGTGACCTACTTTCCCTGTGTCCACACCAGTATCTCGTGTCACTGTTTATGTTAGCTGTGCTGACAGGTGTGTAGCGATCGATACCTCATTGTGGACTTAACTTGAATTTCCCTGACGGTTAATGATCCTGAACTTCTTTTCATATGTTGATTCACCATTTGTTTATCTTCTCAGTATTATAGAACTTATGGTATTCTGCTAAAAACATTTTATGTAAAAATAGGGTTCCCTTTCCAGTAGAAGAGTAACCTTTTCACAGAGGAGGAGGTGGCTGCACAAGTAGGTGAAATGCCTTGAAGCCATGCAGCCATGAGGTAACACAGGGACTCAAATCCAGCTGATGTAGGAGGTCACACAAGCCTAGGGCAGTCAGGCCCCGTCAATCTTCTCATGTGGAGAGTCTCCTTGTTTTGGCAACCTTGTAGGCCTGAAATTTGATCTTCCTAATAAAATTTATTGTTGCCTTTATAGTATCCTGAATCATTGTTTGAATATGTATATTTTATTGCACAGTAGCTAAAGACTTCAAGGAGTCTGTATTTGATTTATCATTTAATTCTCATTGACTTTGGCACATTGAGGACATTTTTGAATGAATACATAAAACCATTTCCTGCCATGGATGGAGACAACAAAGTCTCTTAGGTTTATTCCACTCATTTAACAAGTAGTGTTTGAACCTGTAGTAGGGGAAAGGCACTTAGGTTGGGGCAGCAGCAAACAAAAGGGAGCCAGGCCCAACTCTTACATAACCTACATTTGAATGCGAGACACAGAAGTTTACCAAATATTCACACCAGTAACTGTGTAACACAAGACTGATAAATGCTGCAAAGAAATTACAGAGTGAGACGTGAGATGTAAAGAGGGAGCGATATCTGATTTTGTTGTGGAGAGGCAGGCAAGGGAAGCCCTCCTTGAAGAACCCATTTGAAATACGCTTTTTAAAAAATAATTTGGAATTAACTAGAAAGAGAGGGGGAGAAAAAGGGAGAGAAAGTGTGAGAGAAAGAGGAGTGTGTATTGAGAAGAGAGGTTTCATTGCTTAATGCAGAAGGGATGTAATTTGAGTATATCAAGTTTCAGAAACATGAAAGAGTTTGCAGGATTGGAGACACCAGAGAGTGAAATAATCCTGAAGACGTAGGAAGGGAACAAAAATGCAAATCTCATTTGTCCTTTTCAACCTTCAAGGTTTTTTATCCCCAAACCAAACTGATAAAAGTGGTATATAGATAGTGACTTACAGATACTTCTAACAGCTTGTAAAGGGACAATACTAACCTGGGACAAGCTTGACTGTATTTGGTACTATGGAGGTTCATTGGGTAACACTTTCTGGCCCCTCATCAAACATCCGTGATAATGTATTTAATGTATGAAGCATAGCTCGACTTATCTCTGTACATTTCCCAATGACCAAATTATTACAAGGTGATTTCCTCTTTCTGCCTCTCTCTTTCACAGAGTAAGAGACCTCTCTCCTTCTAGAATCTAGTGATTCATAATCAATTATTATATGAATTAGAATTACTTGAGGAAATTAAAAACCCTCCCACTCCCATTCCCTAAAAGTTCTGATTTATCAGATACAAAACCGCTAAATTTTTAGAAAGTACTTTGCAGGTGATTCTTGTATATAACCAGGATAGTAAATGACTGTTTTTAAGGCATGCATTGAGAAATATGTTATGCTTTGATGTCATCTTCTCCTTGTAGTGAAGCCAAGGAGAGAAAACATTTGCTTAGGAAAATCCAGGGAACTTTCCTTAATACGATAGTTACCTTTACATGTAATAGCTAAAACTTAATTTATTCTGAAACAACATTGTGGAGAGGGTTCTGGGAAGAGTTGGAAGCACCAGAAATGTGTCTCCCACCTAGACAAAAATTGCACTGGCAGAATCTGTCTTATGTAACTATTTTGGAGCTCTGCAGTCTATTGAAGGCTTGCATTTCCCAGAAAGAAGGCTTAGACAGTAAATTGCAGCTAATTTCAGTCCATTTCAGCTCTTACCTCAGTAGCAATGTGGCAGGAAATGTGCCCAGCAATGTGGCAGGCAGCTGTGCACATGGTCCTGAAGCAGCTCCTTGGAAGGAGCCAGGGTGGGCAAAAAGAACACTGTCTTCAAATATCAGCAATCTGTGTCTAATCCCTAATTGCTGCTCTGATCACAGAGGTGCAGACAAAGAGGTGGGCAGCCATTATTGTTGTGCCTCTCCCCATTGTTGCAGGCCCCTGCCCCTTAGGCTGAAGTGACTTCTAAGGGATGTAAAGGGCCACTGGTCTTTCCCCACTTTATTTTTGCTTTTCCCCTGTTGATAATGAGACAGTATAGACTAGGACATTCAAAAGCAACTGCACATATGGGGAAAATTAGGAAGTGACTAGGTATGCCCAGAAAAAGGTACAGGCTGAGAGAAGGCCTCAGAAGACTTTAAATTTACACTTCGGGCTGATCTTTCTTGTAGAGACAGCCTGCAACAATAAAAAACATACACAAAACAATGGAAAACAGCAAACCCAGGTAAAGGGCGACTCTGATTTCCAGAGTTAGTGTTTATTATATTCAGATATCATTTTCAACAGTAAAATCACACCACCAACAAAAAAACGAAAACAGGAAGGTATGGCCCATTCAAAGAAAAAAAGTTATTCAATAGGCACTATCCCTGAATTAGACCTAATGGCAAATCTACTAGACAAAGACTTCAAAACAACTGTCTAAAAGATGTTCACAGAACTAAAGGAAGATGTGGAGAAAGTAAAAAACACATGTATAAACAATATGGAAATATTAATAAAGAGACAGAAAACGAAACCAAAAATAAATTTTGGAGCTGAAAATTATACTAACTGAAAAGAAAGAATCATCACATGAATTCAAGGCAGATTTAAGCAAGAAGAAGAAAGGATCAGCAAACATAAAGATAGGACAATGGAAATCATCATGTCTGAGGAACAGAAATGAAAGAGAGTACAGAAAACTAAACAGAGCCTAAAGGATGTATGGAATATCATCAAATAAGCCAACATATGCATTGTGATAAACAAAAATGGTAGAGGAGAGAAAGAGTAAAATAGAATATTTGAAAAAACAATGGATGAAACTTCCCAATTTGATGAAAGACATGACTATAACTATTCAACAAGCTCAACAAACTCCATATAAGATGAACTCAAAGAGATCAACACTGAGACACATTATAATTAAACCCTGCAAAGTAAAAAAAAAAAAAAAAAAGAAAAAGTGAGAGAGAGAAAAATCCGGAATGCAATGAGAAAGGTGACTCATCACATGCAAGGGATCCTCAAGAAGGTTATCAGCAAATTTCTCAGCAGAAACTTTGCAATATAGAAGGCAAGGGGCCAATATATTCCAAGTTCTAAAAGAGAAAAAAAGCTGTCAACCAAGAATACTATATTTGGCAAAACTGTACTTTAAAATTAAGGGGGAAGTTAAATTCCCGGATAAACAAAAGCTCAGGGGGCTTGTCACCACTAAACTTACTTTGCAACAAATTCTAGAGAAAGTCCTGGAGGGTGGAATGAAAGAACACTAACTGTAACTCAAAGTTGTATGAAGAAATAAGGATCTCGATAAAGGCAAATACATGGACAATTGTAAAAGCTGGTGTTATTGTATCAATAGCATGCAACTGCACTTTTTGTTTTCCATATAATTTAAGATTTTTTAAAAAAAATTCTTAGTATAAAAAGCTAGTATTATAGTAACTTTGGTTAGTAACTCCACATTTTGTTTTCTCCATAATTTAAGAGACTGATGCATTTAAAATAATTACAGGGATATCTTGGAGATATTGCAGGTTTGATTTTAGACCATGGCAATAAAGCAAACATTGCAATAAAGTGATTTACATAAAATATTTGGTTCCAAGTGCACATAAAAGTTATATTTATGCCACTCTACTCTAGTCTATTACATGTGAAGTAGCATGACATCCAAAAAAGTATATACCTTAATTTATAATCCTCTATTGCTAAAAAATGCTAGCAATCATCTGAGCCTTTAATGAGTTGTAAACATTTTGCTGATGGAGAGTCTTGCCTCAGTGTTGACGGCTGCTGACTGATCAGTATAATGGTTGGTGAAGATTAGAGTAGCAGGGCATTTCTTAAAAGAAGACAACAATGATGTTTGCCACATTGCTGTGGTCTAAAATCAAACATTCCTTTCACAATAGGAAAAGTATGCAATGCTGTTTGATAGCATCTTACCCACATGAGCACTTCTCTCAAAAATTGCAGTAAATCCTCTCAAACCCTGCCACTTCTTTATCTGCTAAGTTTATGAAATATTCTACATTCATTGTTGTCATTTCAACAATGTTTACAGGATCTTCACCAAAAGTAGTTTTCATCTCAAGAAACTACTTTCTTTGCTCATCCACAAAAAGCAACTTCTCATCCATTTAAATGTTATCACAATATTGCAGCAATTCAGTCCCACCTCCTGGCTCCACTCCTAATTCTAGTTCTCTTGCTATTTCTACCACATCTGCTCTTACTTCTTCCACTGAAGCCTTGAACCCTTCACACTCATCCGTGAGAGTTAGAATCAACTTCTTCCAAACTCCTGTTAATGTTGATATTTGGAGCTCCTCCCATCAGAGGAATCACTGTCTATGGCAGCTATAGCCTTACAAAACATATTTCTTAAACAGTAAGACTTGAAAGTCACAATTACTCCTTGATCCATGGGCTATGGTATGGATGTTGTGTTTGCAGGCATAAAAACAATGTTAATCTCTATCAAAGCTGTTGGTTGAACAGGTATATTGTCAATAGGTAGTAATATTTGGAAGGAATTATTTTATTCTTAGCTTTAGATCTCAGAAATCAGCTTCAAATATTCAGTAAACCAGGTGTGCTGTCATTCAGGCTTTGTTATTCTATTTCTAGAGCACAGAGTAGATTTAGCATCATTCTTAAGGGCCCTGTGATTTTCTGAGTGGTAAATGAGCATTGGCTCCAACTTAAAGCTACCAGTTGCACCAACCCCTAGAAAGAGAGTCAGCCTGTCCTGTGAAGCCAGGCATTGACTATTACTCTCTAGCTATGAAAGTCATAAATGGCATGTTCTTCAGATGAAAGACTGTTTCATCTACATTGAAAATCTGTCGTTTACTGTAACCACCATCTTCAGTGATCTTGCTTAGATCTGGATCACTTGCTACAGCATTTACATCAGCATTTGCTGCTTCACCTTGCCCTTTCATGTTATGGAGGTGGCTTCTTCCCTTTAACCTCATCAACCAACCTCTCCTAGCTTCCAACGTTTCTTCTGCAGCTTCTTCACCTCTCTCAGCCTTCACAGAATTGAAGAGAGTTAGGCCTTGCTCTGGATTAGGCTTTGATTAAAGGGAATGCAGTGGCTGGTTTGACCTTCTATGCAAATCACTAAAACTTCTCCATATCATCAATAAGGCTGTTTGGCTTTCTTATCATTTGTGTCTTCACTGGGTTAGCAATTTTACTTCAGGAACTTTTACTTTGCATTCACAACTTGGCTCACCATTTGGCTCAAGCATCCTAGCTTTCATTCTATCCTGGTTTTCATCATACCTTCCTCCCTAGGCTTAATTGTTTGTATTAATAGCTTTCGATTTAATCCAAGAGACATTCTTCCTTTCGTGGAACACTTAGAGGCCATTGTAGGGTTATTAATTGGCCTGATTTTAACATTGCTGTGTCTCCAGGAACAGGGAAGCCTGATGAGAGAGACAAGGAACGGCCAGTTGGTGGAGCACTCAGAAAGCACAGATTTATCTATTAAGTTCACCATCTTATATGGCATGATTCATGGCACCCCCAAATGATTACAATAGTAACATAAAAGGCCACTGACATAGATCACCATAACAGATATTAAAATGATGAAAGAGTTTGAAATTTTTGAGAATTTCCAAAATGTGACACAGAGTTATGAAATGAACATGTGCTGCTGGATAAATGGTGTCAATATATTTGCTTGATGCAGGGTTACCACAAACCTTCAATTGAAAATGAAAACAAAAAACCAATACCACAATATCTGTAAAAAGGCAAAGTGCAATAAAAATGATGTATGCCTATATAAAATACTGATCGGTCATCTTCAAAAGTCTCAAATTCTGAGAGCCAAAGACTGAAGAACTGTCCCATATTGAAGCAGGTAAGGAGACATGACAATAAATGCAATATGTGCTCCTGGATTGAAGCCTAAGGCAAAAAAGGACATTAGTGGGTCAACTGACAAATTTGAATAAAATATGCAGATTAGTTAATGCTTTTGTATTAATGTTAATTGCCTCATTTTGATCATTGTACTGTGGTCCAAATGTTAATATTCATGGAAGCTAGATGAAAGGTGTATGAAGATTCTTTATATTATTTTGCAGCTTTTTAAAGCCTGAAAATTAAATTGTTTAATTAAAAAACCAAATTTAGTATTAAAAAAGTCAATAAGACCTAGGAATAATAATGGCGGGAAAACACAAAATGTTATTAATGAAAAAATATTTCAGAATGTGATAATTATTGGTGTAATTTTCCCAACTTTCAAGAAATAACTGTGCTTTTTATTTTACACTTTTTCATCCAAACATTACAAAAGTGGGAAGCTATCAATTGTCAACAAGATGTATTTTATTCTAACTTTCAAATGTGGTAAAATACTACATCTATACTATATTCAGATGCTAGAAGTCACATTGTCACAAGAGATCTAGTGTTGGTTCTAACATGAGAGAAATGACCAAGTCCTGTTTACCTCTTAAATAGCGTCTGAACCTTCTCTTGTCACTCAAACCTCACAGCACTAGATCCTGCGATCGGATTGAACTGGTTAGAGTCATATGCTTGTTTCTAAGTTAGGGGAGTGGACAAGTTATAGTCCCTCTAAACTAGACCCCATGGAAAAATAATAATAGATAGTTACAAAACAAAGTACAAGTGAACTATGAAATAATAAAGAGCACATGGACTTTGAATCTCACATACCTGAAATTGAGTCTCAGTCAACAGCTCACTTGGCTTTGCGACTGTAAGTTGCATGACTATTCTGAACTTCTGGTTCTTCTACTAGAAAACAGAATAATTTCATCTGTTGGTTTGTTTTGAGGATTAAATAAAGTAATTCAGGCAAAGCATTCAGCAGTGAGTGTGAACACCACAAGAGGCTCTCAATAAATCTTTTTCCTCTTCCCTATTTTTTTCTGCTTTCAACAGAATGAATTAACTACATTTGGCATTAGAATTTTCTTACTTTTAAGTGAAGACTGGTTAAGTAGAAAAACATTTTTATAGGCTCACGAGTTAAAACATCTTTGCTATATTTAGTTTCAAACACAGCTTGATTTGGGACGCAAAGGGCGTTAGATGTGGTTTCCCTGATGTTTATTTACTCTGCACCTGTAACAAATCTGCCGGATTATATGGGGGAAAAAAAAACAGCCACACAGACCGGGGTCCCTTTCAAATTTAGTACTACAGATCTCAAAATGTTCACAGCATTGGTTCTGCAACCCTACTATATTTCTCTTTTCACTCTTCTCAAAAAGTCAACTCCTTTGAAGCATAAGTAAAGACTATTTTCTCCTTAACAAAGTCATCTACCAAAACCCCCAAAACTTCTGATTTCCTAAAAGTTTTAGCATCTGATCCATTGTCTTTGTGTTTATTGCAATCATCATGTTCACCAAATTTAACCATCAAATGGATGATTCAAATAACATGTTGATTAATTCAATATCATGTCCTCTTACTCCACACTCTTATGGGCATGCACGAGGCCCTATCATTACTGATAACTTTACTACCAACAAAATATTTCAAGCATCAACTTTTTAAACCACCAATTCAAATTAAGTAAACTCATTTCTACAATTCTGTATACTAATGAAGACTCTTAATGTGTTGACCTTATCACTTCCTGCCACATAATATACTATTCCTATACACATTTCCCTCACTGTCTATCACATCACCATAATCACTTCCTTGCATACTTTCCCCCAACACACACTGACACACACATACACATTTACACATTCAACGTCTTTGTGTCTCTCCCCTCTATTGTATTGATCTAACAAAACCCTAGCTCTGATAAAGTCAACTATATGCCTACTCCCTGCCTGAGTATCATCAGCTGAATCCAGTAAGAAAGAATTATACCCTCTTTCTGACTAGGTTTATAACCATTAAACTTTGGTAAGTATTTAGCTCTGCCTGGTCATGCTACTACATCCTCTAGTTGATTTTCCTTCCCACATTTTAAGACTATTTCATACCTGATTCTCTCTCAATCAGACATTTAAGTATTTGTTTAATGAAAGGTTGAATGAATGAATAATTTCCCTAGTCTTTCATATATCTATGTTAATATTTTTCTTTATGTTTTGGCCTGACAGTAAAAATAGCTTCAAGCTTCACATACTACATTAGAAAAGAGCAGCTGGCTCTTCTATTCCTGCAAAGTCATTTTCCTGCAAAGTCAAATTCCTGCAAAGTCATTGTATCTTATGCTTCTGTTCAACTCATATGCTTGTCTCTGAATCTGTCACCAAAAGGTACACGTACTATATTATTGCCACTGGTCTGGGTCATATCCTTCATGCATGAGGATTGAGTATGGATTGAGAGTGGGTGTGGGTGACCTTTCTAGGAATTTTGTAGACGAGTATAGTATGTGAAGCTTGAAGCTGTTTTTACTGTCAGGCCAAAACATGAAGAAAAAGATATATGAAGGACTAGGGAAATTATATGTACTGCAATGACAATCAGGTATTTGACACAAGTCAAGTCATTTGAGGTCAATTCTTAGCTCAATAGTAAATGCAGTGAAAGGGTGGTCATTAAGAACCTAGGCTCTGTTTTGAGTATTACCTTAAAAGCACAGGCAACAAAAGCAAAATTTGACAACTAGAATTACATCAAGCTAAAGACCTTCTACACAGTGGAGAAAACAGTCAACAAAGTGAAGAGACAATCTACAGAATGGGAGAAAAAGTTTGCAAACTATCACTCTGCCAGAATATATAAAGAACTTAAACAACTCAATAGCAAAATAACAAATATTTCCATTAAAAATGTGCAAAAGATCTGAATAGACATTTCTGAAAAGAAGATATACAAATGGCCAAGAAGTCCATGAGAAAAATGCTCAACATCACTAATAATCAGGAAAATGCAAGTCAAAACCACAATGAGATATCATCTTACCTTAGGTAAAATGGCTATTATCTAAAAGATAGAAAACAACAGACACTGGTGAGGATGCAGAGAAAGGGGAACAAACACTCATACACCATTGGTGGAAATGTAAATTAGTATAGCACTATGGAAACCAGTATGGAGGTTTCTCAAAAAACTAAAAATAGATCTACCATATGATCTAGTAATCCCACTGCTGGATATATATTGAAAAGAAAATAAGTCAGTATATCAAAGAGATATCTATACTCTCATGTTTTTTGCAGCACTATTAATAATAACCAAGATATGAAATCAACCAAAATGTCCATCAATGAATGAATGAAGAAAATGTGGTACATATATAAAATGGAATATTATTCAGCCATAAAAATGAATAAAATCCTTTCTTTCTTGGCAACATGGTTGGAACTGGAGGATATTCTGTTAAGTGAAATATGCCAGGCACAGAAAGACAAATATTACATGGTCTCACTAATATGTGGGAGCTAAAAAAATTTACCAAATGGAAGTAGAATGATGAGTAGAATGATGGTTATCACAGGCTGATAAGGGTAGAGAGGTGCAGGGATGAAAAGGGGTTGGTTAATGGGTACAAAATATAGTCAGGAAGAAGGATTAAGTTCTAGTGTTCGATAGCACAGTATGGTGACTACAGTTAACAACAATTTATTGTATATTTCAAAATAGGTAAAGGAGGGCCTTTGGAATGTTCACAACACAAAGATATGATAAACATTTGAGGTGACAGATCCCAAAAACCCTGATCTAATCATTATACATTGTATGCATGCATCAAAATATCACATGTACCTCATAAATATGTAAAACTATTATATATCAATTTGAAAAAGAGTTTAAGCTCTGGAAACAGAGTAAAAAGTGAGGAGTATTTCTGTTATACACTTTTATAAGAGCATTTGATATTATAATTTCTTATATACATTTCCTCTTTAATTTATGGGCTATTGGAATTTTCTTTACCTATTTTAGTGTAGGTGACTTGTCACAAAATTATTCTAGTTGAAGAAAATTTTATTTCTCTAAAAAGTTATTTTTAATAATACTAAAATTAAAACTAGATCCACAATTCTTTCCTTTTTAAAATACAAATATCTGAGTCTTTTCATTCTATCCTCATCATTTAGGGTACAAAGCTGTATCTCAAAAGCCTTAAATATATTAGCAGGGGTGGATAAAAAGGTTTTCATATTTTTGAAATGCTGATTTTGAGTATAGGAACCAGGCTATTAACATTTTTTCCATCTCTAAAATAAACTTTATTGCTGCTTATGCACACCCAAATACACAGAATTGTGTATGATCAATATAAACTGAATCATAACAGTGATTTTCCTATGTTTCTTTTACAGAAATTATCAAAAGTTCGAGAGAGAGATAAATTTTGAAATAAATATGGAGACAAGTTTCTAATAAAGTGTGTTCACAATTACTCCCTAAAAGTGTTAATATTTAATTTAACCCCTATTATTTATGTGATGTCTTAACAAGGTCTAAAATATGTGTTTATGTAATACACACATACCATTTTGGGAGAAGAGTCTAAAAGTTTCCTTTTTCCAAGATTTATTCTTGCCTGGATTTCTTCTTGGTAGTTCCATATTAGTTGCTTTGTGCTGGAAAAATATATGTTTTTAAACATGATTGTGTTAACTTTAATGGCATAAGAAATACCACAATGACATAACTATTTCAATTAGAAAGATCTGTTTGACTTAATTGTGTTGTGTTCTCATACAGTACTAAATTCGGTAAAGTCTTCTTAAAACCAATACTGTAGGCCGGGCGCGGTGGCTCAAGCCTGTAATCCCAGCACTTTGGGAGGCCGAGACGGGTGGATCACGAGGTCAGGAGATCAAGACCATCCTGGCTAACACGGTGAAACCCCGTCTCTACTAAAAAATACAAAAAACTAGCCGGGCAAGGTGGCAGGCGCCTGTAGTCCCAGCTACTCGGGAGGCTGAGGCAGGAGAATGGCGTGAACCCGGGAGGCGGAGCTTGCAGTGAGCTGAGATCCAGCCACTGCACTCCAGCCTGGGCGACAGAGCGAGACTCCACCTAAAAAAAAACAAAAACCAATACTGTAGAGAGAGAGAGAGAGAGGGACAGAGAGAATGTGTATGTGTGTGTGTGCGTGCACATATGTATGTTTGTGTTGGTGTCTTGAGTCCTGGCTAAACAAGATAGGATGCACAAACATTCATACATATATACATACATATTATAAGTAGGAAATATTTTGTATATATACTCATAAACTGTAGGTATTTTTCAAATAGTTTATTAAGCACTTGCTATATAACAAGCATCATTCAGTCCCCTGGGGATATAGCCATGAACAAAATAAACATCCCTGCCCTCATAGAACTTACATTCTTGATAGACAAATGATAATGATAAACATAATAAATAAGTTATCTAGTATGTGAGATGATGACACATTTTATCACTTTCTAGAGCTGGAAAAGGGAATCAGAAATTCCAGGGACTGTGATTTTAAGTAGGGTGGTGACAGTAGGCCTCATTCAGAGGCTGACACTTATGCAATGGCTGGAAAGATGAGAGAGTGTGCCATGCAGATATGTAAAGAAGAGTAAGGAAGAGGAAATGTCAGTGCAAGGCTCTGGGGTGAACACATGCCTGGAGGGCTCGAGAATCAGCAAGGAGGTTAACATGGCTGGTGTGGAATGGACAGCAGAGATCTTGACTCCCAAAGTAGAGAACATGGAATCTGAAGAAAAAGAGAAATATTGGTTATTAATGTGAAACTTCAAGAATTCTTCCAGAATGGGAATTTTATGAAGTGAATAAAAATAACTAAAAAGAAATGTTGGGTGTTAGGAACTCTGAGAATTGAGGTCTGAAGAAAGAAAAGCCTGAAAGTATAAAAAAGAAAGGTTAAGGATTGAATTTTAAGGTTAAATGGGAATGAGGTGAGTGGTAAGATTAAGATGGAAAGAATCTGTATTGAGCATCTCACGGTTTATATACATTACTTATTTAATCAAGTTTCCCAACAGCGTAGTTTAGTACTGTAGCACATCGGTAAAATGTAACAAGTAAGTCGACTTATACTTTAACTTATATTTTCATTTTCCCTGCTATAAAGGGAAGTAAGTCCCTGATGCATCATTAGGGGAAAGGGGTGAGTGTGAGTCATCAGAAAGATTAGAAGGTAGCTCCCTACCCCCAGGAAGAGAGATAAACCTTCTTGTATCAAAAATCCGGGCCCTTCCTGATGTATCTTCAATTGCTAATGTGAAAGATTAGAAGGAATTTTTTTTTGTTGAGAGGTCTAAAGAGAGAATAACAGGATTCAGGGAAAAGAAAGGCAAGTGGAGAAGTAAAGGGGATCTGGATCTGAGAGAACTGCATGGCAGAATCTCATTTCATCTAGTGGATTGAGAACATACTGCTAGGATGGGGATGATGGGAATGCATAGGGCCCGTCACACCCTGACCAACTTACCAGGGCAGCTCCCTCATCACCATTAGAGAGCCTGTGTTTAAAGGTGTCTAGTATGACTCTTTGAGAGTGAAATGCTTGCAGGGCCCATGTTTCTAGTCACCTAAGCACTACATGATGACATAGCTAAACTACAAATATTCATGCCTTCTAGCAGATTGCTGAGCACATAGTATTGTGGTAGAAGAGCTCATATTCATATCTTTTTGGAAGCAGAATTAGAGGCATGAGATCATCCTGCTCTAGGGAAAAAAGGAGTAGATAGCTTTTTTCCATGAATACAATTACAAACATTTTATTTATATATACACATACATTTATACATACTCACATTTATTTATATGTGTATACATGAATAAATTTACATACATTCATATATGTAAATTTAAATATGTTATAAAAGCAATGATAATTTATTTAACTCATAAAACCAACATAGGAAATTTAGGAAGTTTAAATCATGAGAAGTTTAACTGTGGTCCTGTTCAAAACAAATTATTGTTATTTAGTTTTCTCTCTTTCTTTCTTTTTTTACTTTAAGTTCCAGGATACATGCGCAGGGAGTGCAGGTTTGTTACATAGGTATATGCTGATAGGTTTGCTGCACTTATCAACCTGTCACCTAGGTTTTAAGCCCTGCATGCATTCGCTATTTGTCCTGATGCTCTCCCTCCTCTCACCCCTACTCCTGACAGGCCCCAGTGTGTGATGTTCCCCTCCCTGTGTCCATCTGTTCTCATTGTTCAGCTCCCACTTATGAGTGAGAACATGCAATGTTTGGTTTTCTGTTCCTGTGCTAGTTTGCTGAGGATGATGGCTTCCAGCTTCATCCATGACCCTGCAAAGGACACAGTCTCATTCATTTTTGTGGCTGCACAGTATTCCATGGTGTATATGCACCACATTGTATTTATTCAGTCTATCTTTGATAAGCATTTGGGTTGGCTCCGTGTCTTTGTATTGTGAATAGTGCTGCAATAAACATATACGTGCATCTATCTTTATAATAGAATGATTTACATTCCTTTATGTATATATCCAGTAATGGGATCGCTGGGTCAAATGGTATTTCTGGTTCTAGATTCTTGAGGAATCACCACACTGTCTTCCACAATGGTTGAACTAATTTATATTCCCACCAACAATGTAAAAACGTTCCTATTTCTCCACAGCCTTGCCAGCATCTGTTCCTTAACTTTTTAAATAATCGCCAATCTGACTGGCATGAGATGGTATCTCACTGTGGTTTTGATTTGCATTTCGCTAATGATCAGTGGTGTTTAGCTTTTTTTGATATGTTTGTTGGCCACATGAATGTCTTCTTTTGAGAAGTGTCTGTTCATATCCTTGGTCCACTTTTTGATGGAGTTTTTTTTTTTTTTTTTTTTCTTGTAAATTTGTTTAAGTTCCTTGTAGATTCTGGATATTAGCCCTTTGTCAGATGCGTAGATAGCATAAATTTTCTCCCATTTTGTGGTTGCCTGTTCATGCCGATGATAATTTCTTTTGCTGTACAGAAGCTTTTTAGATTAATTAGATCCTAGCTGTCAATTGTGACATTTGTTGCCATTGCTTTCAGTGTTTTTGTCGTGAAGTCTTTGCCCATGCCTATGTCCTGAATGGTATTATCTAGGTTTTCTTTCTAAAGTTTTTATGGTTTTAAGTTTTATGTTTAAGTCTTTAATCCATCTTGAGTTAATTTTTATATAAAGTGTAAGGAAGGGGTCCAGTTTCAGTTTTCTGCAAATAGCTAGCCAGTTTTCCCACCACCATTTATTAAATAGGGAATCCTTTCCCCATTGCTTGTTTTTGTCAGGTTTGTTGAAGATCAGATGGCTGTAGATGTGTGGTCTTGTTTCTCAGGTCTCTATTCTGTTCCATTGTTCTATATGTCTGTTTTGATACCAGTACCATGCTGTTTTTATTACTATACCCTTGTAGCATAGTTTAAAGTCAGGTAGCATGATGCCTCCAGCTTTGTTCTTTTTGCTTAAGATTGTCTTGGTTATGTGGGCTTTTTTTTGGTTCCATATGAATTTTAAAGTAGTTTTTTTCTAATTCTGTGAAGAATGTCAATGGTAGTTTGATGAGAATCGCATTGAATCCATAAATTACAGGATGGCCATTTTCACAATATTGATTATTCCTATCCATGAGGATGGAATGTTTTTCCATTTGTTTATTTCCTCTCTTATTTCCTTGAGCAGTGGTTTGTAGTTCTCCTTGAAGAGGTCCTTCATGTCCTTTGTTAGCTGTATTCCTAGGCATTTTATTCTCTTTGTAGAGATTGTGAATGGGAGTTCATTCATGATTTGGCTCTCCGCTTGTCTATTGTTTGTGTATAGGAATGCTTGTGATTTTTGGACATTGATTTTGTATTCTGAGACTTTCCTGAAGTTGCTTATCAGTTTAAGGAGTTTTTGAACTGAGATGATGGGGTTTTCTAAATATAGGATCATGTCATATGCAAACAGAGACAATTTGACTTCCTCTCTCCCTATTTGAATTCCCTTTATTTCTTTCTCTTGCCTAATTGCCCTGGCCAGAACTTCCAGTACTATGTTGAATAGGAGTGGTGAGAGAAGACATTCTTGTCTTGTGCCAGTTTACAAGTGAAATGTTTACAGCTTTTGCCCATTCACTATTCTTTTGGCTGTGCATTTGTCATAAATAGCTCTTATTATTTTGAGATATGTTCCATCAACACCTAGTTTATTGAGAATATTTAACACGAAGGATGTTGAATTTTATTGAAGGCCTTTTCTGCATCTATTAAGATAATCTTGTGATATTTGTCATTGTTTCTGTTTATGTGATGGATTATGTTTATTGATTTGTGTGTTTTGGACCCACCTTGCATCCCAAGGATGAAGTCTACTTGATCATGGTGGATAAGCTTTTTGATGTGCTGCTGGGTTTTATAGAGAATTTTTGCATTGATGTTCATCACAGATATCGGCCTGAAGTTTTCCTTTTTTGTTGTGTCTCTGCCAGGTTTTGGTGTCAGAATAATGCTTGTCTCATAAAATGAGTTAGGGAGCAGTCCCTCCTTTTCAATTGTTTGGAATAGTTTCAGAAGGAATAGTATCTGCACCTCTTTGTACCTCTGGTAGAATTTGGCTGTGAATCCATCTGGTCCTGGCTTTTTGGTTGTTGTTGGTAGGCTATTAACTACTGCCTCAATTTCAAAACTTGTTATTGGTCTATTCAGTGATTCGATTTCTTCCTGGTTCAGTCTTGGGAGGGTGTATGTGTCCAGGAATTTATCAGTTTCTTCTAGATTTCCTAGTTTATTTGTGTAGAAGTGTTTATAGTATTCTCTGATATTAGTTTGTATTTCTGTGGGGTCATTGTGATACCCCCTTTATCATTTTTATCGTGTCTATTTGTGTCTTTTCTTTATTCATCTAGCTAGTGGTCTATTTATTTTATTAATTTTTTCCAAAAAAAAAAAACTGCTCCTGGATTCATTAATGTTTTCGAAGAGTTTTTCGTGTCTCTATCTCCCTCGGTTCTGCTCTGATCTTAGTTATTTCTTGTCTTCTGCTAGCTTTTGAATTTGTTTGCTCTTGCTTCTCTAGTTCTTTTAATTGTGATGTTAGGGTGTTGATTTCAGATATTTCTAGCTTTCTGATGTGGGTATTTAGTGCTATAAACTTCCCTCTTAACACTGCTTTAGCTGTGTCCCAGAGATTCTGGTATGTTGTTTTATGTTCTCATTGGTTTCAAATAACTTCTTCATTTCTGCTTAATTTCGTTACTTACCCTGGAGTCATTCAGGAGCAGGTTGTTCAATTTCCATGTAGTTGTGTGGTTTTAAGTGAGTTTCTTAATTCTAAGTTCTTATTTGATTGTACTGTGGTCTGAGAGACTGTTACGATTTCCATTCTTTTGCATTTGCTGAGGAGTGTTTTACTTTCAATTATATAGTTGATTTCAGAGTAAGTGCCACGTGACACTAAGTAGAATGTATATTTTGTTGTTTTGGGATGGAGAGTTCTGTAGATATCTATCAGGTTCACTTGATTCAGAGCTGAGTTTAAGTCCTGAATATCCTTGTTAATTTTCTGTCTCATTGATCTATCTAATGTTAACAGTGGGATGTTAAAGTCTCCCACTATTATTGTGTGGGAGTCCAAGTCTCTTTGTAGGTCTCTAAGAACTTGTTTTATGAATCTGGGTGCTCTTGTATTGAGTGCATATAGATTTAGGATAGTTAGCTCTTCTCATTGAATTGATCCTTTTACCATTATGTAATGCCCTTCTTTGTCTTCTTTGATATTTGTTGGTTTAAAGTCAGTTTTGTCAGAGACTAGGATTGCAACTCCTGCTTTTTTCTGCTTTCCATTTGCTTGATAAATTTTCCTCCATCCCTTTATTTTGAGCCTATGCGAACCTTTGCACATGAAATGTGTCTCTTGAATACAGCACATCTATGGGTCTTGATTCTTTATTCAATTTGCCAGTCTGTGTCTTTTAATTAGGGCATTTAGGCAATTTACATTTAAAGTTAATACTGTTATATGTGAATTCGATCCCATCATCATGATGCTAGCTGGTTATTTTGCACACTAGTTGATGCTGTTTCTTTATAGTGTCATTGGTGTTTATATTTTCATGTGTTTTGCAGTGGCTGGTACTGGTTTTTCCTTTCCATATTTAGTGCTTCCTTCAGGAGCTCTTGCAAGGCAGGCCTGGTGGTGATGAATTCCCTCAGCATTTTCTTGTCTGGAAAGGATTTTGTTTCTCTTTTGCTTATGATGCTTAGTTTGGCCAGATAGGAAATTCTGGGTTGAAAATTCTTTTCTTTAAGAATGTTGGATATTGGCCCCCACTTTCTTCTGGCTTTTAGGGTTTCTGCTGAGAGATCTGCTGATAGTCTGAGGGGCTTCACTTTGTAGGTAACTCGGACTTTCTCTCTGGTTGCCCTTAACATTTTTTACTGCATTTCAACCTTAGAGAATCTGATGATTATGTGTTTTGGAGTGGATCTTCTCATGGAGTATCTTAGTGGAGTTCTCTGTATTTCCTGAATTTGAATGTTGGCCTGTCTTGCTATGTTGAGGAAGTTATCCTAGATAATATCCTGAAGTGTGTTTTCCAACTTGGTTCCATTCTCCCCATCTCTTTCATGTACTCCAATCAGTTGTAGGTTTGGTCTTTTTATATATTCCCATATTTCTCAGAGGTTTTGTTCATTCCCTTTCATTCTTTTTTCTCTAATCTTGTCTGCCTGACTTATTTCAGCAAGCTAGTCCTCCATCTCTGATATTGTTTCTTCTGCTTGATTGATTCAGCTATTGATACTAGTGTATGCTTCACGAAGTTCTTGTGCTGTATTTTCCAGTTCCACCAGGTTATTTATGTTTCTCTCCAAACTGGTTATTCTAGTTAGCAGCTCCTTTAATCTTTTATTAAGATTTTTAGCTTCTTTGCATTGGGTTAGAACATGCTATTTTACCTCAGTGAAGTTTATTACCCACCTTCTGAAGCCTATCTGCTTCTGTCAATTTGTCTATCTCATCCTCTGTACAGTTCTGTGCCATTGCTGGAGAGGTGTCCTTGGAGGAGAAGAGGCACTCTGGCCTTTTGGGTTCTCAGCATTTTTTTGTTAATTCTTTTTCATCTTCATGAGTTTGTCTAGTTTCTATCTTTGAGACTGACCCTTTGATGAGGTTTTGGTGAGGACTTTTTGTTGTTGATGCTGTTGTTTTTGCTTCTGTTTGTTTGTTTTTCTTTCAACAATCAGGTCCCTCTTCTGTTGGGCTGCTGCGGTATGCTGGGATTTCACTTCAGGCCCTATTCATCTGGTTCATTCCCACACCTGGAGATGTCACTCAAGGAGGCTGGAGAACAGCGAAGATGGGTGCTTTGTCTTCCTCTGGGATCTCTGACCTCCAGGGGCACTGACCTGATGTCAGTAGGAATGCTCCTGTATAGGATGTCTGACAGCCCCTGTTGAGGGGGATCTCACCGAGTTGGGTGGCACAGTAAGCAGGACCCATTTAATGAGGCACTTTAGGTGTCTCTTGGTGGAGGGGATGTGCTTTGCTGGGGGGAAACCCACTCATCTGGGCTGCCCAGATTCCTCAGAGCTAGCAGGAGTAACGACTAAGTCGGCTGGTTTGCAGAGACTACAGCCACCCTTCCCTTTAGGTGCTGAGGCCCAGGGAGATCAGAGTCCTGTCCCTGAGCCCTGGCTGGAGTTGGTGTTCCTGCAGGGACACTCTGCAGCTACAGTGTTGGCTGTCCTGCCCCACCTTCCCCAAGGAGCTCAGAGGGCTTAAGCTGCAGGCAGCCACAGCAGTGGTGATAGCCACTCCTCCCTCTGGGAACCTGGCAGGCTTAGGCCGATTCTAGTCCAGTGGCTGTTGAGAATCTGTGGGGCTCCGTGGTTGAGACTGAAGGCCTGGGTGGTGTGGGTTCCCGAGTGAGATCTTTCAAGCCATAGGTTGCACAATTCCATGGAAAAAGCATTGTTTCCCAGGCTGGGTAGCACGCTCACCCACCACCTCCCTTGGCTGGGGATGGGGGCTCCCCTGCCTGCTGTGGCTCTCAGGTGGGCTGCCGCACCATGCTGCTCTTGCTTCTTCACCTGGGGTCATACTAGCCGTTTAGTCAGTCCTAAAGACAGAACCCGGATACCTTGGTTGCTGGGGCAGAATTTGCACATTATTTTGGATCTTTCTGATGGGAGTATCTGGTCGTCACTGTTTCTAGTTGGCCATCTTGGCCTTTCCTCTAGACAGTTTTTATAAGGTATCATAATACCCTTAGTACTTTTGGGGAACTGACATTTATGGAGGTGAAATAACTTTTCCAAATCCATGTGAATAAATAGAAGATATAGTCTGTTTTCCCTCAAAGCTGTTTACCTCAAGATACCTCCTAAAGCAGGTGACATAGACCCTATTACCAACCAAATAGTGAATTAAGTTCCTATAATCTTAGAAGAAGAAAACTGAGTATTGGATCTGATTAAAAGGATTTTCAGCAGGCAAATAATTATACTTAAAAAAGGATGATTTTAGGCAATTATGTGTTTTTCATTTTTGAAAAAATGATATGAAATTTTTTCTGTTTTTCTCTTTTGATTAATTAGGTTTTGAAAATACCTGGTTTTTTGAATGCTGGATATACTAAAAGAAGAAATAACCTTGATTAATTCATATAGATAGACTTTAATAATGCAAATCAAATGTGAAATCTTATTTCACATTTTTATGAAAAGTTCCACTAATGGTAGCATGTTTTTAAAGAACATCTTTTTAATCACCTTCTTCCCTAAAAATATAAACCTCATGCTATTAGATTACATCATTTCCTTTCACTGTTACTGTCATCAAACTGATCACCAGGTCCTGCCTCATTTCCCTCTGATTTTAACTTATATTATTTCCAACATTTCTCTTAATTTCTGGTAATTTTGATATACATGTAGATTTTCCTTCCAATAATTTGGCTTCTCAGTTCCTTGGCCTTCTCTTCTCTAATGACATTGTGCTCCCTTTTACTAGGGACTCATCCCCATAGTCACTGTCTGTGCCTTGTCATTACTAAAAGCAGCTACACCCACCATAGTCTCAAGTTCATTTCTCCTTCTCTCTGATCATTGCTTTTTATTAGCTATTTCCAGCTCATTTCCTCTAATTCTATTTCCAAACATCTGGGACTTCCACCCAATTGATCCAACCACCTTCTAATTGTAACTCACTTCCACATATCTTCTCTTTCCTCTTTATCAAGTTTAAATTTTATGACCACCCATTATAATAATCTTGTATACCACCTCAACTTTCTTGCCCCTTTCTTGTTCCATTATACTAATCTGCAAAATCACACTCGAGTAAATAGAGCTGTTCCACTCTGTGCATGCACCCGTGCTGCTGAGTATAGCTGAAGAAAATATACCACTGTCCTGACCATTTTCCCTGCTAAGTACCTGACTGTGGACCTTAAGTGGGCCATAGATGCTTCCAGCAATCACAGTGTATTCACTCTCCCAATCTACATAATAATCATTACACCTTTTCTTCTCCCTTCTTAAACCTCTAAAATCTCCTTCTTCATTCTTACTTTTAGCCTTAATTTCTGCTTTATGAAAAAAATTTGGCCAACCAGAAAAGTACTTTTACTAGAATTTCTTCACTCCTTTATCCATCTGTAATAATCTGTATCTTTACTCTGTTTTCCCACCTGTTACTAAAGAGCAGTTGTTTTCAAATTTAGCATGCATCCAAGTCAACTGGAGGACTCAACAGAACATAGATTTACACCATTGACAGAGGCTCTGATTCAGTAGATTTGGGGCCAGGGCCTAAGAATGTGTATTTCAAAAGCTGCCCAGATAATGCTGATGTTGTCAATACAGGTACTACACTTGAGAACCATTGATAAAGAACTAGTTTTGTTCCACCTAAAGCTAATCACCTCACTTGGACACTATATTCAATCCACTTATACATTCTTAAGACCTCACTCTAGTAATTATCTCTTTTCTGCATTATTAACTTTCCATTCTCTACTGGATCATCCTAGTGGTACATTATATTGTTTGAAATACTTTCCCTTTTCGTTTTAAGACAGATTATGCATTTTTGCCCCACTAACTTCAGGTTTCACTATATGACTTGTTTGGGCAATTAAATGTGAGAGGAGTTGTTACGCACCATTTCTAAGCAAAAGTGTTAAGTCTCATTGAGTGGTTCTGCCACGTTCTCTCTTGCCTCTTCCATGATGAAAGTAATAGCCCAGATGGAGACTGCTCTTTCAACCTGGATCCCAGAGTAAAGCAAATATGACAGAGATGTAGTTAAATCAGTGATGAACACATAGCATGAACAAGAAATAAACCATTTTGGAGCAAGTCACTAAAATTTCAGGGTCACTTATTCCCATAATATATTTTATTCTAAACTGGATGATACAATCACTATTAGCATATAAACTTGTGTCTGTTTATCTCATTTTAAAAAACCTCTTGAGTCTATTTCTCCTAGCAGCCAACATTTCTTGCCAATTCCATCTTTCCAGTCACTCAGACAAAGAAAAAAAAAAAAAAAACCCTTGGCTATATTCCTGTCTGTTCCTTCTTTCACATTCCACACCCAATCCACTGAGATATCCTGTTGTTTCTACCTTCCAAATACATTTAGAATTTGACCACTTCTCATTGTCTCAAAACACCTTTAGTCTGTAGCACAGCATCTCTTACCTGGATTACTGCAATATCCTTTTAACTATTCTCTCTGCTTCCACTCTCATTATTATTCTCAGCACAGCAGCTAGTGTGACTTCTTTGATCATGCAGTTCTTTTCTCAAAACCTTTCAGTAGCTAACCATCCAATTCAGAGTAAAAGCCAATTTGCTTAGAATGTCTGATATGGTTTGGTTCTGTGTCCCTACCCATATGTCATGTTGAATTGTAATCCCCAGTGATAGAGGAATGGCCAGGTGGGAGGTGATTGAATCGTGGTGGTGGACTTCCTCCTTGCTGTTCTCATCATAGTGAGTTCTCATGAAACCTGTTGTTCAAAAGTGTGCAGCACTTCCCCCTTCGCTTTATCTTTCCTGATCTGCCTACTTCCCTTTCACATTCTACCATGATTGTAAGCTTCCTGGCACCTCCCCAGCCATGCTTCCTATACAGCCTGTGGAACTATGAGTAAATTAAACTTCTTTATTTCATAATTTACCTAGTTTCAGGTAGTTCTTTATAGCAATGTGGTACAAATACAAATTGGTACCAGGAGAGTGGGGGCATTGCTATAAAGATATCTGAAAATATATTTGGATCTTTGAAGCAACTTTGGATCTGGGTAATGGGGCGAGGTTGGAACAGTTTGGAGGGCTCAGAAGAAGACAGGAAGATGAAGGAAAGTTTAAAACTTCCTAGAGACTTGTTAAATTGTAGTGGTATGGACAATGAAGTCCAGGCTGAGGTGTTCTGAGATGGAGATGAGGAACTTATTGAGAAGCAGAGTCAAGTGACTTCCTGCTATGCTTTAGCAAAGAGACTGGCAGCATTGTGCCCTGCTCTAGAGATCTATGAAACTTTGAACTTGATAGAGATGATTTAGGGTATCTGGTAGAAGAAATTTCTAAGCAGTAATGTGTTCAAACTGTCACCTGGCTGCTTCTAATAACATATGCTTATATTTGTGAGCAAAGAGATTATCTGAAGCTGGAACTTACATTTAAAAGGGAAGCAGAACATAAAAGTTTGAAAAATTTGCAGCCTGACCCTGTGATAGAAAAGAAAAAACCATTTTTCTGAGGAGAAATACAAGCTGGATAGAGAAATTTGCACAAATAAAGAGGAACCAAATGTTATTATAATAACCAAACAATGGGGAAAATGTCTTGAAGACATTTCAGAGACCTTTGTGGCAGCCCATCCCATCACAGGCTCACAGGCCTGAGAAGGGAAGGAAAGTTTTGTGGGCCAGGCCCAGGAACCCACTGCCCTGCACAACTTTGGGACATAATGCCCTGCATCCCAGCTGTACCAGCTCCAGTTGTGGCTAAAAGAGCCACAGATATGTCTCAGGCTACTGCTCGAGAGGGTGCAAGCCCTAGCCTTTTTAGCTTGCATGCGGTGTTAAGACTGCAGGTGTGCATAGGGCAAGAGTTGAGGTTTGGGAACCTCTGCCTAACTTTCAGAGGATGTATGAAAACACCTGGATATCCAGGCAGAAATCTGCTTCAGGGGCAGAGCCCTCATGGAGAACCTCTACTAGGGCAATGTGAAGGGGAAATGTGGGGTTGGAGCTCCCACACAGGGGTACTCCCTAGTGGAGCTGTGAGAGGAAGACCACCATCCTCCAGATCCCCAGATGGTAGATCCACTGACAGCTTACACCATGCACCTGGAAAAGTCTCAGGCATTCAATGCCAGTCTGTGAAAACAGCTGAGGTCGTGGTACCCTGCAGAGCGACAGAGGCAGAGCTGCCCAAGGCCTTGGGAGCCCACTCCTTGCATCAGTGTGGTCTGGATGTGAGACATGCAGTCAAAGGAGAATATTTTGGAGCTTTGAGATTTAATGACTGCCCTGTTGGGTTTTGGACTTGCATGGGGCCTGTAGCCCCTTTCTTTTGGCTGATTTCTCCCTCTTGGAATGTATTTACCCAATGTCTGTACTCACATTGCATATTGGAAGTAACTAACTTGTTTTTTATTTTACAGGCTCGTAGGTGGAAGGGACTTGCCTTGTCTCAGATGTGACTTGGACTATGGACTTTTGAGTTAATGCTGAAATTAGTTAAGACTTTGGGGTACTGTTGGGAGGGCATGATTGTGTTTTGAAATGTGAGAAGCACATGAGATTTGTCAGGGAAGCAGGGCAGAATGATATGGGTTAGCTCTGTTCTCCCCACCAAATCTCATGTCTAATTGTAATCTTCAGTGTTGGAGGAGGTGCCTGGTGGAAGGTGATTGAATCATGGTGGTGGACTTTCCCCTTGCCATTCTCATGAGATCCAGTTGTTTAAAAGCGTGTAGCACTTCCCCTTTTGGCCTCTCTCCTGATTCACCATGTGAAGATATGCCTGCTTCCCCTTCACATTCTGTCATGATTGTGAGTTTCCTGAGGCTTCCCCAGCCATGATTCCTGTACAGCATTTGGAACTATGAGTAAATGAAACCTCCTTGTTTCATAAATTATCCAGTCTCAGGTAGTACCTTATAGCAATGTGAGAACAAACTAATACAATGGCCTATAAGAACTTACATAGTATGTAATAGAGAAGGAAAGAATGTGTATGTATATATGTATGATGTGTGTGTATGTATTTGTGCATATGTGTGTGTGTTTATAAATAAATATATGCTAGAAAGAAATCCCTCAAAGTATTACAAGTGGTAGTATACTAATGATGGAAGTATGAACAATTTTAAATTTTTCTCTATATTTGTTGGTATTTTTCCAGTTTTCTTCAATGATATGTTTACAGTCTTTAAAAGGTACAGTGAAAGCTATAATAAAATCAAATAGACAAAAGAAGCAATGTTTACAATATTCAAATTCTTTATTTTGTAGGCTTGCCCATAGATGCAGTTTGCTTACTTTTTTAATCCACCTTTCTCTCTTGCTACTATTTCTACGTCCTTTTATAGCTAGAGTGGTAAAAACAACTCTTCTACTTTTGATAGATAGTCATTAGTGATTTCAAACTTTTGGGTTTACCTCCCATTAAGAAATAAATTATCCATATCCTCTCCAGCATCTGTTATTTTTTGACTTTTTTAATAGTAGCCATTATGAATGGTGTGAGATAGTATCTCATTGTGGTTTCGATTTGCATTTCTCTAATGATCAGTAATGTTGAACTTTTCTTCTCACATTTGTTGGCCATGTGTATGTCTTTTTTTGAAAAGAGTCTGTTCATTCCCTTTGCCTACTTTTTAATGTTTTATGTAACTTTGTTTAAGTTTATTATAGATGCTGGATATGAGATGCAAAGTTTCAAAACTCTTTCAGATGCATAGTTTGAAAAAATTTTCTTTGTGGAAGACAAAGTGTGGCAATTCTTCAAAGGCCTAAAGTCAGAAATACCATTCAACCCAGCAATCCTATTACTGAGCATATATCCAAAGAAATATAAATCATTCTATTATAAAGACACATGTACATCTATGTTTGCTGCAGCACAAGTGACAATAGCAAAGACATGGAATCAACCCAAATACCCATCAATGATAGACTACATAAAGAAAATGTGGTGCATATACTCCATGGAATACTATGCAGCCATGAAAAAGAATGAGCTCATGTCCTTTGCAAGGACATGGATGGAGCTGGATGCCATTATCCTTAGCAAACTAATGCAGGAACAGAAAACCAAAACCTGCATGCTTTCACTTATAAGTGGGAGCTGAATGATGAGAACATATGGACAAATAGAGGGGAACAACACACATTGGGGATTATCAAAGGGTAGAGGGTGGGAGGAGGGAGAAAATCAGGAAAAATAACTAATGGTACTAGCATTAATACTTGTGTGATAAAATAATCGATACAACAAACCCCCATGATACATGTTTACCTATGTAACCAACCTGCACATCCTGTACATATACCCCTGAACTTAAAAGTGAAAACCAAAAAAAAAAAAAAAAAGAGAGAGAGAGAGAGAGAAAGAAATGAATTAAACAGGTATTTATTCAGAGCTAGATAAATGGCTCCTAGAGAACTCAGACTCCTTTTAAAGGAGCTCATAATCTACCTGTTAGGTAGACAAACTCACAGCATTGACTAGTGCTACATGTTTATATGCACAGAATACTATGGGAGCATAGGAGATGGGCAGCAGCTATAGGCTGGGGACATCGGGGAAGGCGCCCAAGAAGTGGTAACACCAGAGCTGCCTGAAAGGTGAGTCAGCACACCCAAATAATCTAAAAGCATGGTTTTTATTCTTAGGCCAGCAGTTTCCAGGGTCTCAATAGGACCTGTTTTAATTACTAGGAGGTAGTTCATTCCCACATACCCTAGTGATTGCAGTAAATAGGTGTTAGAAATGATCTACTTGTGTGAAATAATCTCCCATATCCACAATTTTGGGAGATTTGCAGAGCTATACATTCTGTAAGTAAGAAACCTGTTCAAGTTAGAACCACACTCTATATAAAGGTGTGGGGCTGGGGTGAATTTCAGGATGACGATGAAAGGGAAGATGAGCTCACTATGAGAGGTATTAAATTTGAAATGCCTATGGGATATATGGAAAGATCAAATGCACAGATATATTCAGGGTGTCAGCAAAGGCCATACTGTTTGGGACAGTCCTGGTGTATGATTTACAGTCTTTAGCCCTTAGGGACCTCAGGCCTCCTGTATATCAAAGCAGTTATGCTCCTGCACTGAAGCTGAAGTGAAATTCCTTCCCCCATGGATCTCATGCTTCTAGTACAATGAAGCAATCACACCTCCCTGTGCCACAACTGACTCAGCACCTCGCCCTCAAAGATCAAAGTAAACCCAAAATTAGCAGAAGGAACAAAATAATATAAATCAGAACAGAAATAAATAGAGAACAGAAAAACCACAGGATCAATACAACTATGAGTTGTTCTTTTCTAAGTTTCTAATCCTTTGCTCGTCTAAGAAAAAAGGAAAGAAGACTCAAATAAAATAAATGAAAGTGAAAGAATTGCAACAGACACCTCAAAAATAAAAAGGATAATAAGGGATTGTTGTGAACAATTATATGACAACAAATTAGATAATGTAGAAGAAAATGATAAATTTCTAAAAAAAAAAAAAAAAACCCACAAACTACTAGGAATGAATTAGAATAAAATAGAAAGCCTGAGCAGACCAGTAATAAGAGATTGAATAAGTAATTTAAAAAAAAATAAAAAGCTCCCTACAAAAAATGGCCCATGACCAGGTAGCCTCATGGCTGAATTCTACCAAACATTCAAAGAAGATGTAATAGCAATACTTCTTAAATTGTTCCAAAAAAATAGAGCTAGAATAAATCCTTCCAAACACATTTTATGAAGCCAACATCACCATGATACCTAAGTCATCACAAGAAAAGAAAACCACAGGCCAATTTCTCTGATGAACATTAATGAAAAAATGCTCAATAAAATATTAGCAAACTGAATCTAACAAGATCTTAAAAGGATATAAATCATCACCATGACCAAGTGAGATTAATTCCTTACATGCAAGAATGACTTAACAAATACAAATCAATGCAATACATCACATTACAGAATGAGAGATAAAAACCTCATGATTATCTCAATTGACACAAAAAAGGCATTTAACAAAATCTAACATCATTTCTTTATAAAAAGTCTCAAGAGTTTAGGTATAGAAATAGAGTTTCTCAAAATAATAAAGGTTATTTATGAAAAAATACAGCTAATATCATGATCAACGAGGAAGCACTGAAAACTTTTCCACTCAGATCTGGTACAAGACAGGGATGCCAACTCCCACACTTTCTATTCAAAGTAGTAGTAGAAATACTAGCAAGAGAAATCAGACAAGAAAAATAAATAAAAGACATCTAAATCCAAAAAGGCAGAAGCAAAATTATCTCTGTTTGCAGATGGCATGATCATATATATTATATATACACACACACATATACACACATATATATATACGTACACACACACACAAAGATTCCATAAACAAACTGTTAGAACTAATAAGCATCTAGCAAAGTTAGAACTACTAAACTTACAGGATACAAAAGCAAATTACGAAAATCAGCAGCATTTTTACACATAAATAATCACCTAACTAAAAAGGAAATCAAGAAAACAATCCCAATAACATCAAAAACAATTACAATAGCATCAAAAATATCTAGGAATAAATGTAACCAAGAAGGTAAAAGATCTATACACTGAAAACTGTAAAATATTGACAAAAGAAATTGAAGTAGACACAAATAAATGGGAAGATGTTTATATTCATGGACCAGAAGAACTAACATTGTTAAAATGGCCATGCTACCTAAAGCAATATATAGATTCAACTCAATCTCTATCAAAATTCCAGTTACATTCTTTACATAAATAATAAAAACAATCATAAAATTCATATGGAACTATTTTTTTAAAAACCCAAATTTGAATTCTGAGGAAAAAATATCAGATAGAGGCAACATGCTCCCTGATTTAAAATTATATTAAAAATCTATAGTAAACAAAACATTATGATACTGACATAAAAGATACATAGACCAATGGAACAGAATGTAGGCACTAGAAATAAATTCAAACATATACGGCCAACTAATTTTCAACAAGGGCATCCAGAGGACACATGGGGCAATCAGATAGTCTCTTAAGTAAATGGAGCTAGGAAAACTGGATTTCCACATGTAAAATAATGAAATTGGACCCCTCTCTTACACCAAACAGAAAAATCAATCCAAATGGATGAAAATAACTAAATATAAAACCAGAAACTCCTAGAATAGAACATAGGCGGAAACCTGCCGGACACTGATTGGCCTTGGCAATGATTTTTTTGGATATATTAAGACCACCAAAACTTCAGTCCACAAAAGCAAAAATAAATTTATAGAATTACTTGAGCACAGCAAAGGAAGCAATCAAATACAATGGCAGCCTACAGATTGGAAAAAAATATTTGCAAACCACGTATCAGAAAGTGGTTAACATCTAACATTTATAAAGAATGTGTACAACTCAATAGTGAAAAACCAGCCCAATTAAAAGACCAGCAAAAGATCTGGAGAGACATTTCTCCAAAGAAGATGTAAAACTCTCCAACAGGTACATGAAAAGGTACTCAACGTCATTAATCAAGAAGGAAATGCAAATCAAAGGCACTGCGAAATATCACCTCACAGGTTATTATCAAAAAGCCAAAATGTTGGTGAGTGTGTTGCACACTGTTGGTGGGAATGTAGATTGATACAACCATTGTGAAAAACAGTATGGAGCTTTCTAAAAAAATTAAGAATATAGAACTACTATATGACCCTGTAATCTCTCTTCTGGGCATATACTCTAAGGAAATGAAACCACCTTATAAAGACATGTGCACGGAGATGGTGGACTAGAAACAGCTCATGTGTGCCTCTCTAACAGGGAGGAAACAAAAGGCTAGTGAACACTGAGCCTCTAAGTAGATCATCTAAGAACTTATGCCTGCTCCATCAAGGCATCAAGGGGTCCCAGAGAGCAAAGAGGAGTTAAGCTGGGCAGCCCATCTGGGAATAATGCAGAGCCAGGAGAAGCTCCCCAATGCAGGAACGGGTGAGTGAGTGAGAGTCCCTGGGGAGATTTACACTCTCCAAAGACATCTGTGCTACCCTGGGAACAGGAACATTCCCCTGCCCACCCCCAACCTCACACTGCCTTCCCCACAGCAACACCCCACACTTCTAAACTGAGGCAGAGAGCCACCCAGCGTTTTTGCTGAAGCAACTCTCAAGTACCAGGGACCTCTACAAGTCTTGGACCCTAGAACAGACTGGCAGCAGTGCCATAGCCCCAAAAAAGGCTGCAGTCACAGTGCCTGAGAACAGACACATGTCTGTGTATATTCGTCACAGTACTATTCACATTCACAAAGACATGGAATCAACTTAGATCAGATGCCCATCAACAGTAGACTGGATAAAGGAAAGGTGGCACATATACACCATGGAATACTACACAGCCATAAAAAATGAATCAGATCATGTCCTTTACAGCAACATAGGTGAAACTAGAGGCCATTATCCTAAGGGAATGAATGCAGGAACAGAAAACCAAATATTTCATGTTATTACTTATAAGTGGGAGCTAAAACATTGAGTACACATGGACACAAAGAAGGGTATAGGCACTGAGGCTTACTTGAGAGTTGACAGTAGGAGTAGGGTGAGGACTGAAGAACTATCTATCAGATACTAAAATTATTACCAGACTTATGAAATAATCTGTACACAAAACCCCCACACATGCAATTTACCTACATAACAAACCTGCACATGTACCTATGAAGCCAAAATAAAAGTAAAAAATAAAGTAAATAAGAAACAAGGAAAAAAGAGGTTTATTTTTAAAAAGAAAAAAAGATGTACACTCCCATGTTCATTGCAGCATGATCACAAATAGTCAAGATATAGAAACAACCTAAGTAAGTGTCCACTGGTGGATGAATGCAGAAGAAAACTGTGGCACATATATGCAAAAAAATTACTCAGGCCTAAAACAGAATGAGATCTTGCCATTTGCCACTACACGGATGAGCCTGGAGGACATTGTGCTAAGTGAAGCCAGACAAAGAAAGAAAAATACTGCATGATCTCACTTATATTTGCAATCTGAAAAAAAAATCAAATATGCAGACAGAAGAGTAGTTACCTGGTGGGGTTTGGGGAGATGGAAGTAGGGAGGAAATGGAGATACGTAGGTCAGAGGATACAAAGGAGCAGATATGTAGGATAAAAGATAGGCTGGGCTAGGTGGCTCACGCCTGTAATCCCAGAACTTTGGGAGGCTAATGGGGGTGGATCATTTGAGGTCAGGAGTTTGAGTCCAGCCTGGCCAACATAGTGAAACCCTGTCTCTACTAAAAGTACCAAAAAAATAGCTGAGCGTGGTAACACTTACCTGTAATCCCAGCTGTTCAGGAGGCTGAGGCAGGAGAATCACTTGAACCTGGGAAATGGAGTTTGCAGTGAGCTGAGATTGTGCTACTGTACTCCAGCCTGGGCAACAGAGTGAGACTGTCTAAAAAAAAAAGTCTAGAGATCTAATGTGTGACATGACTATAGGTAATAAAATTATATTTTATGTGGTACTCATGATAAATTAGTAGCTTTTAGCTGCTCTTGCCATAGAAACAACCCCAAAATTTGTAACTATGTGAGATGATGGATATGTTAATTTGCTTCACTAAAGTAACTTTTTTCTTATTTGTATGTATCCTATAACACAGGGATTCCCCAACCCTCAGGCCGCGAACCAGTACCGGTCCATGGCCTGTTAGGAACCCAGCCACACAGCTGGACGTGAGCTGCAGGCCAGTAAGCATTACTCCCTGAGCTCTGCCTCCTGTCAGATCAGTGACGGCATTCAATTCTCAAACAAAAGCAGAACCCTATTGTGAACTGAGCATGCAAGGGATGTAGGCTGCGTGCTTCTTATGAGAATCTAATGACTAATAATTTGAGGTGGAACAGTTTCTTCCTGAAACCATCCCCATCCTTGGAAAATTGTCTTCCATGAAACAGACCCCTGGTGCCAAAAAGGTTGAGGACCGCTGCTATAAAATTGTGCTGTAGACCTTAAGCTAAATATCTTTTAAACTAACTTTTAAATCAAAATTGAAGGAATTATAATTATCATATATAATATCCATTAAATATGAAATGGATTTTCAATTTTAATAAACCAGGACCAGAAATCTAATTGGTTTATTGAGATTAAATAGATAAGTAATCCCAAAGAGTTTTGCAACCTAATTAGTATATTTTAATAAGAACTAAATAAATTAGCATTAACTTAAAACTTATAAAGACATATTGGTAGTTGAAGAAGTCGCAAGAAATTCATAAATTTAAGACCAAGTGCAGTGGCTCATGCCTGTAATCCCAGCACTTTGGGAGGCTGAGGCAGGCACATCATTTGAGGTCAGGAGTTCGAGACAAGCTCGGTCAACATGGTGGAACCTCGTCTCTACTGAAAATAAAAAAAATTAGCCCAGTGTGGTGCCAGGTGCCTGTAATTCCAGCTTCTAGGGAGGCTGAGGCAGGAAACTCACTTGAACCCAGGAGGCAGAAGTTGCAATGAGCTGAGATAACACCACTGCACTCCAGCCTGGGTGACAGAGTAACACTTCATCTCTAAATAAATAAATAAATAAATAAATAAACAAACAAATACAAGAAACTCATAAATTTAAGTAACAGAAATAAACTGAAAAGAGAAACAAAGCAAGATTCAAATCATATTTGTTCTTAGTTTTCTTAATAATTGATGTTTATTTGATAATATCTGTTTCTGATAGTAAATATTTGACTAAATTAATATTTTTCAAACTAGAAATAACTATTTTATGTGATTTTAACATTATTATTACAAAAATTTAGGCAATACAAAAAGCTACAAAGTAGGAAAACAAAACAATTAAACCTATAACAACATATCCAAGATGTGTTATTTAAATTTTAAATTTTAATTTTAATATTTTGTGCTTACTTTTGGCTTTTAACAACTTTATTGATATAACTCACAACTATACAATTCACTCATTTAACATACATATTTCAATCAGTTTTCAGTGTGTTCACAAAGTTGTGAAACCATCACCACAATCAATGTTAAAACGTTTTTATCACCTCCAAAAGAAAAGAACCACACTCATTAGTATTCATTCCCCATTCCCCTCCTTAGGCACACTGCAGTCCTAAGCAACCAGTAATTTACTTATTGAATCACGCAATACCTTGTCTTTTGCCAATGTCTTCTTCACTTAGAATAACATTTTCCAGATTTACCCACACTGTAGCATGTGGCAGTACTTTGCTCCTTTCTATTGCTAGATAGTATTCCATTGCATAGATATACCACATTTTATTTATTACTTCATCAGTTGATACATATTTGAGTTGTTTCCACTTTTTGGCTATTGCAGTCATGAAACAAGCAGATGTTTTGAGAAATACATCATTAGGTGATTTTGTTGTTATGCCAACACCATAGAAGGTACTTACACAAACCTAGATGGTATAACTTACTACACACCTGGTCTATATGGTATTGTGTATTGGTCTTAGGCTACAAACCTGTACATGTTACTGTATAGAATACTGTAGGCAATTGTAACAAAATGGTATTTGTATATCTAAACATAGAAAAAGTATGGTAAAAATGAGGCATAAAAGATGAAAAATTGGTACACTTGTACAGGGCAGCTTTATCATAACCTTCTGGAACCACCAACATATATGTGGTCCATTATTGACTGAAGCATCCTTATGCAGTTCATGGCTGTATGTACATTTATGTAAAAGTTTTTGTGTAGACATATACCAGCAGTAGAATTTCTGGGTCACATGGCATTCCTATGTTTAACTTTTGGGAAACTGCAAGACTATTTTCCAAAGCAGCTGCACCATTTTACATTCCCATGGGCAGAGTAGGAGAGTTTCAGTTTTGTCACTTCCTCACCAATACATCTTATTTTGTGTCTTTTTTTTTTTTTTCCCCCATAGCCATCCTGGTGGGTATGAGGAATGCTTAGACTCTTTTTATGTATTTATTGGCCATCTGTAAATTTTCTTTGGAGAAATGTCTATTTGGGTCTATGGTCTGTTTTTAATCGGGTTATTTGTCTTTTTATTATTATGTTGTAAGAGTTCCTTATGTATTCTAGATACAAGTCCCTTATCAGATAAATGATTTTCAAAGACTTTCTCCAGTTCTGAAGGTAGTCTTTTCATTTTCTTGATGATATCTTTTGAAGCACAAAAGCTTTTAACTTTTATAAAGTTCAATTTATATATTTTTTTTCTTCTGTGTGCCGTGCTTTCGCCTAATTCCCAATAAAGAAGGCTTTGTGTAATCCCAGGTCATGAAGACTTAGGCATATATTTTCTTCTAAAAATTTTATAGTTTTAGCTCTTACATTTAGGCCTATGATCCAATTTGAATTAATTTCTATATAGGGTGGGGGGAGGGGGTCCAACTTCGCTCTTTTGCATGTGAATATCTGTCCCAGAATCATCTGTTGAAAAAAACTATTCTTTTTCCATTGAATAGTCATGACACCCTTGCCCAAAATAAATTGATTAAAAATGTAACAGTTTAGTACTGGGCTCTCAGTTTCATTCCATTGGCCTATGTGTCTATTTTTTTGTAAACTTCACATTGTCTTTATTAATGTAGCTTTGTAGTAAACTTTGAAATAGGGAAATGCAAGTCCTTCAACTTTGTTCTTTTTCAAGATTCTTTTGGCTACTCTGGGTCTCTTAAATATAAATCTTAGGGTCAGGAGCTGAAGTTATGTATCTTATTATTTATTATTTGATGTTCTTGTAACCCAGACACTTATAAATTCAAACTTTATTGTATTTCCTACCTGTAAAGTTATATTAAGGATTTGTATACATTCTGAGACATTTAAAACATTAATTCTGAATTTTTAAAATTAGAGAATGATATAGACTTAAGTTCAGCTTTAAGGTAAGAACATTCTTCATGTAGCAGTGATAGGTCTTGTCATTATATGAAGAATGTCTTTGAAAATGGCAATGTATTTTAAAATATATATTTGAGGGAGATAAAACGTACTTCCCCCAAATAGGTCACATATATCTCTGTTTAAAAATTGCTTTATTAAAACACAACTTTTAGTGTGCACATATTCATATCATTTATGCTATCAAGAAAGACCCTTCGAGGAGGCAACATCTGAATAGAAACTTGATGAATGAAAAGGGGACGTTCTGTGTGAATACCAGAGCAAAGTATACCCTAAGCAGAAGGAATAGCATATATGAATCCCTGAAGCAGGAACAAGCTTGTTATGTTGGCAGAAAAGCAGGAAATTTGGCATAGCTGAAGCAGAGTAACAAGAAGGAGGAATAGCAAGTAAGTTTATTAAAGTAGTTAAAGACCAGATCATAGCTGGGTGCAGTGGCTCTCGCCTGTAATCCCAGCACTTTGGGAGACAGAGGTGGGTGGATCACCTGAGGTCGAGAGTTTGAGACCAGCCTGACCAGCATGGAGAAACCCCATCTCTACTAAAAATACAAAATTAGCCCGGTGTAATGGTGATGCCTGTAATCCTAGCTACTCAGGAGGCTGAGGCAGGAGAATCGCTTGAATCCGGGAGGCGGAGATTGCGGTGAGCTGAGATTGTGCCACTGCACTCCAGCCTCCAGCCTGGGAAACAAGAGCAAAACTCCATCTCAAAAAGCAAAACAAAACAAAACAAAACAAAAAATCGGATCATGAGGAGCCCTGCTTACCACAGTAAGAAGTTAGAACTGTATTCTAATTTTATTACCATGATTTAAGCAGAGGAGTGACATGATGCAATTTAATCTTTAATAAAATCATTCTGGTTGCTGTGTGGAGAAGAGATTGCAGAAAGTCAAGAGTTCAGGGAGACAAGTTAGAAGTCCAGATAAAGAATGATTATGAATTGAACCAGAGTGGTAGATGGTGAGGTCGGATCCAAGATCTGTTTTGTTTCTTAAAATTATTTATTTATTTATTTTATATTTTCAACATAGAGCCACCAGGATTGGCTAATTAATTCAATACAAAGTGTGAGGAAAAGACAGAAGTTCAAGGATGACTTCAAGATGTCTTACCTGAGCAACTGAAACAATGGAGATGCCATTTATGAGTCTGTAAAGACTTGGGGCAAATGTCTGTATGGAGAGGAGACAAAAAAGCAAATAAAGCTTAATTTTTAAATAATTAGATTTCCAAATGGAGATGTTGAAAAACTTGAGTTTGAAGCTCAGAGGCCAAAACTGAAAACATATATTTGGGAGCCAAAAAAAAAAAAAAATTAAAATCACTTGGAGAGAGACTGGCTGAAGACAGCATCTTGGAGCATCCTCTAAAATTGTAAATAACTAAAATGAAGAAGATAAACCAAAAGAGACTGAAACTGGATATCCATGGGAAAAAGACGAAAACCAGGAAAAGCTTGCTTTTCTGGCTTGCAAGTGAATAAAGTGATTGAAGAAAGTAGTGTGGTCAAATGTTGTCAAGAGCTCCTGAAAAATCAAATTAGATGCAGACTGAGAATTGACCATTGGATTTGGCAATATAGAGATCTTTGATAAGATTAGATTTAGTGGAGAGGAGGGTCAAATCTTATTTCAGCTGGATCAAAAAATAATAGAGTTGAAAAAGTAGGAATTATGAGCACATTTTTATAAGAAACATCATTATATATAAAAGGAAATACCACTGTAAGGAAGGCAGACAATTCCAATGGCAGCCAGAAGAGGTAATAGGTAATGGAGGCTTCTATTTAAATGTGGGCAATAGTATAGCAAACATATGCTGATCAGAATGACGGAATAGATGGGAAAATTTGATGATGCAGAAGAGTGAATAATTGTAGGAGCAAATTGCCTGAAACAGTAAGATGTGAGGTGGTGAGCAGCACAAATGGAAAGGTTGAACTCAGTGAAGACCGGGGGAATAGCCAATATGCATGTTTAGATGCAGGTAGGTTGGTATATTTGGTGGTGAAAACATAATTGTAAATGGAAATTGCATTGTGAATGAAGTTGCAACTGTGCATTTTTCTCCAGTCTCACTGAGCTAGTTTGTCATAGGTGTGCGATATGTGAAGTGGTAGATTTAACTATGGTTGACTTTGTGCCAGTAAGTAGGACATAGGGGCAGAGGTGCAAGGTTGCCAAGGTTCATAAGAGATGAACTGTAATATCGGATCATTGTGAAGACAAGTGAGTAGGAAATGAACTATCTTTTGTTCTGACTTTATGTCGGAAATTTTACAAGTTTGGGCAAAAGCTTTGGCAAGGTGGATCAAATGCTTAGGCCAGCAGAGTTAGACTGGTCTTGTAGGCAAGGAGCAGAAAGAAAAGGCAGAATAAAAGGATATCAGGGATGAAAGAGAGAATAGAGCAGGCAGACTATGCCACCCTTGAAGGGTCAGTGGCCAGCAATTAGCTAGGTTGGATTGGGGCAATAGCTGGAATAGAATAATTCACTGTGGGATGTGTTGCCCTAACAGAGACAGCTACCAAATGCTCTCTATTATGTGGTGTACCCAGGGCATCCCTGAGCAATATTTCAAGCTATCATATTTGTAAAAATTCCAAATAACCAAGAGTCCAATCCCAATGACAAAGATGCTTTAAGTCAGTTCTCTCATGCTGGCTCACAGGGTAAGTGTTCACTGTGTCCCCAAAGCTGAGACAAGGGTTCCCATATCTTGGTATTTGATTGGGTTGCTGACAATGCTGTTCTTTTCTGACACAAAATCCAAGTACCAACAAAAGAGGTTTTCTCTTATCATTTTCCCATGAGGGTTCATTATTATATTTTATCTTTGTCATACACCTTGTTAATCAGCAGGGTGAATGATTTGTAAAAGATAATATTCTTTTCTTGTCATAGGAAACTCTTTCCATGTAGTCTAAGCAGAATATGTATCATTTATTAAATTTTTACCAGAAGCCAGACTACACTAAACTCCTTACATACATTGTCTCATTTATTTATCTCTACCTACAAGGTAGGTATTATCATGACCCTTTTTTTCACATATAAAGTAATTGAAGCCCAAAATGTATAACTGACCTGCCAAAAGTCAGATGGCTCATAAGGATAGGAGCCAGTATGAAAACCAGAACTTTGTCCAGTCTTTCCTTTTAGCCTGTGTGTGGTTTTGATTTAGAATGGAACTGGAGATAATCAGGGGAGGAGATACTACTCAGTCTTCTGTAACACACAATTCATTTAATTGCCATTGTTCCAGAGCATATAAATTACTTGACTACAGAAGGAGCAGGTATACTTGGGTTTCAACTACATAACAACAATAACAATGATGATTATAATAGCAAAAATGACAACATTAGCAACTGTGAATTTGCTTATTTTCTGTATTTGTCAGAAATTTGAGTTCTGCGATCCTGATCTGAAATTTGAGGTCCAAAATCTTGATCTGTATATTGTCCAATGCCTTGTCTCCTATGTCATATAACAATCAAAAACTCTTCCCAGAAAACCCATGTAAAATTTATAGGCAGCAGAATACACAGAACCCACAATTTTTAAATAGTCCATTTGATCTGGGGCTAATTGCTGTACTAAAATCACCCTCTATCAATAATTCAAATTGGGATCTTAAAGAGATACTTCATTTCCACATTCATTGTACCACTATTCACAATAGCCAAGACGTGGAAACCACCTAAATGTACATTAACAAATGCATGGATAAAGTAAATGTGGCATATACATAAAATGGAATATTCAGCCCTAAAAAGGAAGAAATTTCTGGTACATATGGCAACATGGATGAACCTTGAGGAAATTATGCTAAGTGAATAAGCAAGTCACAGAAGGACAAATACTGCATAATATCACTTAAATCAAGTATCTAAAATAATAAAACATGGAAGCAGAGAGGACAATGATGGTTGCCAGGGGCTGTGGGTAGGAGGAAATGGGGAGTTGCTATTCAATGGGTATAATTGTTCAGTTCTGTAAGATGATTAAGGTCTAGAGAACTGCTGTAGAATATTGGGTCTATAGTTAACAATAATGTATTGCCTACCTAAAAATTTGTTAGAGGGTAGATCTCATGTTAAGTATTCTTAACACAATAAAAATCACTCTCTCTCAGCTACTATTTTTTTATGTGTTGGTTTCTTGTTTAATAAAACTTACACATTTTATTTCACTTGACTATGAATTCTAATTTCTCCTTACTTAACCTTAACTCAAATCTTACTTTTATTTTATAAAACTACGACATATTAGTTTTGTGAAAACATTATTTCTAATTATTTGCTAATACCTGCTTTCCCTTCTATCTCCAATAGAAAGAACTCAGTCTTTATGCAAAGATATTCTGATAATGCAATACAGATTTTACAGAACACCATATTATGTCATTTCTGTTGAATAATTTATTTTAGTGTTTCTATCCATCAAAATACAGTATTCATATGAGGTGACTTTAAGAATTTTCTTTTTCCTTGTATATAGACATATATAAATTAAGTAGTTGCCTGACAACATGTAATTGTGCTGACATATGTTATTTGGGGATTTATATGGTGTTTTTTTCCAAAGAGCGATTTAAAATTTTTTTTTAAATGATAAAGATAAAAATTCTAATGTGAAGGCTAGAGAGAAGGTTTTAATTAAGAAAAGGGCTGACAAATTTTCCTGGTGATGACAACTCTGACATTGTTACATTTATTTGTGAGAACAATGAGAGAAAAGAAAGGAGGATGCTTTTTGAAAGTCATTGGTATTATTACTCAAGGCAATGAGCTGTTAAGTACAAGCTTAATTATGAGCTCTGTTCATCATCCTGATACTTAATAATGCACCAGATGCACTTTTCCGGCTCTGTCAATTGTCTGCCCTGTCAGTTGACCGAGCCTTCGCTGTCAAATAAGTGGCTGTCTTCCATTTTCTGAGGAGATAGATGGTTTACTCACATCTAGCCCTAAGCAATGTCCAACTCATGTTCTTCTCAAAATTTCTTGTTCCCTGGGACAGATTCCACCAGAAATTAGACTGGAAATTTGCTTGCTGACTTGCCATGTCCTAGATCATAAGAAACAGGGGGAAAAAATCATTCATCTTTAACTGTTCTCATAATAAATGATTGAGATTTGTCAGATGACAGAATAATTTTAGGAGAAAAACAGTTGTTTCGCCATGGAGATTTTCAAGAAGTTTTACTAGCTCAAAGAGCTAATGAAACTATTGTATCCTGCACAGATACGGCAAAGGAGTGCTATTAAGTATAGTGCTGCTCTGCTATGAACAATTCCTTAAGAGTCTTTAATTTATTTTTCAGAAGAGGTGAGCTCAAATTGAATAAAGAATTGTATCTTTTTTAAAGGCAAGGAACAAGCAGTTATAAAAAATAACATTTTGATTCTTATAAGTGGAAAGTTGTAAATTAACATATTTTAGAATTCTAAACTACCCATCACTAATGAAAAAACCAAGTCTCCAGTTTTCAAAGAGTAAAAATTCATATTAAATTCCAAATTTTCTTACCAATCAAATCAACCTGCAACTCTTTCAAGTGCTCACTGTTGTTTTATTTTGAGTTTTAATAAGAAAGTTAGACCAGAGTTTACGTAAAACAGCAGCCTTACAAATTTTTTCTTGTTAGGTGAAGTATTCCTTTCCTGCATATCTTCAAAGCTCAAGGATTAATCTTCAGTGTTATACTGACAAATAGGGTCTAGGTAACATATGCAATTATTTTTGTCTTGCAGAGTAAAAGACCTTCGTTCTTCAACAATTACACATATACTCAAACACACACACACACACACACACGTTCATCCACAACCTGAAAATTGAGCTTCTGCCAGGTCCTGTTGCCATCTGTCTGAGGAAGAAATGAGTAATTTGATAGACTTTTTCATATAGACTGACCATCTGCAACCCTGGTAACTGTATTTAAGCTCTGAGCTCCCTGTAGGAAATCTGTCCGAATGTTTTTTCAGTTCATCCGGTGTTTTATGTTTTAAGTATTTTAAAACTAAATAAACAGGCAACTTTGGTTGTATTGGGAGAAATTTCCTTTCAAGCAGAGAATGATCCAAGTAAGCACTTCTGAAGATTATATCCAGTTGCATACAATTTGACATTATACCTTTCTGGGAAAATGTGAGATTAATTGAAGATACCAATCAGAAAACAGAGATTATGACAAGTTATGTTCAAATAATCTGGACATTGATTTTGGCACGTTCATATAATTAATATCCTTTTGATGTAATAATAGATAATTTGAGTTATTTGGAATTATTATAAATTAACATGGTTACTTTCAGTAAATTAAATCCCTATAACAGAAACATGGCAGTCTATGCTGCATTAATAAGTGAATCTTTTATGATACATAGTGAATGTACTAGAGTAAACATATTAAATGATAACTTCATGAAAAGTCCCATGGCAAAAGTCATTTTCTATAAATTTTAGAAAGAAACATTAGTTTCCTCTCATAAATGCATAGTAAGAATGCTCAGTTTGTGCGAGTTCAAAAAAATCACTCACACAAAAGCTATGCAATAAATAATTATTAGGTTGGTGCAAAAGTATTTGTGGTTTTTGTATATGGTGCATTTTACAAAGGTACATTTTTATGTCTAGTACCTAATTCAGTCTTAGAAAAATGTTTTTGTGTTCTTCGATCGTATGAAACTGAATGTGCAAGAATGGGTTTGATTTTACTGTTTGTTCTCCATAAAAACACATATAGCTGCAAACAATCCAAACATATTTCTGATGATTATTAAGCTTTATAGAATCACTGAAGCATCTATGGCTCCAATATCAGAACCCAGCTTTCTGACTGTGGCAAGGAGTCACCTAGATCCAGTAGGCAACATAGAATGGAGCAGAGAGTAAACATCTGCTCCTCAGGATCAGTGACCACTACGCCTGCAGCCCCTCCTAGCAATTCTCCTATCTCTTCCACTCTGGATCACGTCTTACTTCTCTACTCCTCCCCTCCTTAGTCAAACTCTTTGACTGTTGCTCTTTGTCTCCTTAAACTTTTTACATCTTCTAGCCCTTTCCTCTCATCCAGAATCCCTATCTGGCCCTCTGGGCCATCTTGCCCAATTGTTACTTAACACTTAGGATGATAGCGTATGTCTTTCCCTTCCTCGATTAAAAGTTCCTCCAGGGTACACACCACATCATATGCCTCACTGTGATCCCATGTAGCCCTACAAAATACTTTAGTAATTAAATATTCAGTAAATTTATGTTAATTTGGTCCCAAGGACATACAATTTTAACATCAAATATATTGGACTTGACCAGAGATGGTCCGTAGAATTTAATTTGCATAACGCTCTGGTTTATCAGAATTGACTGCAGGAAAAGCTCTGTAGAAAATAACTGATGAAAATATCTGGCTGGGCGCGGTGACTCATGCTTGTAATCTCAGCACTTTAGGAGGCAGAGGCGGGTGGATCACCTGAGGTCAGGAGTTCGAGACCAGCCTGTCCAACATGGCAAAACCCCATGTCTACTAAAAATACAAATAATTAGCCAGGCGTGGTGGCAGGCGCCTGTAATCCCAGCTACTCGGGAGGCTGAGGCAGGAGAATTGCTTGAACCCAGGAGGTGGAGGTTGCAGTGAGCTGAGATTGCAGCCATTGCACTCCAGCCTGGACGACAAGAGCGAATCTCCATCTCAAAAAAAAAAAAAAAAAAAGGAAAAGAACTGATAGAAATATCTGCTGTGATAGTGGGAGATGGGAATGACACACATGTAAAAATTTGTTCTCCAAGACTAAACGATGCCAAGAATTAGGCGTAAAAAGTTTCAGCTTCTCATCTAAATGTTTTCAAAAGATTTTGCTGAAGTTGTCTTTACATGGACTTTTATAGAATAATACGTGTTCCTGGCCATGCTCTGTTTCTGTATTGATAAAATGAATATTTATTTGTTTCCTTTAGACCAGTGGGTCCCATTTCTGCTCAGGAGTCTGGGAAATGGGCTAGGCTGTGTATAGCCCAAAATGAATGTTTGCTTTTGGAAGTAAGCCTTTAGGAGCGCATGGGACTACCCTATAAAATTCATCCCCACTCCTGGTCTGTAACAGTGGGTCGTGTGAAAGGATACTCAGCCTCTAAAAGGGACTCTTTATTGTTTCAGATTTTATAGTAATGGTCATAACAATTAAGAATTTCTTGACTCAGAAAACTGATTCTTTGCTTCATTTTATTTGTTGATTTTTTTTATGCTGCTCATAAAACTGGAGGCCAAGACAAGAGGGCTGACTTGTTATGAAAGTAAAATAAACAATACTTTGCTCTTCTCAGAACATCCTAACCCCACAAACACCAAAGAAACAAGAGTGTCACTGAGTGTGAGGTTGGGGCTCTCATGCCTTTATTGTACATTGTTACACCGAACTGCAGTTAAAACCAGTCTTGATTAAAGTTCTTTGTTTGTGTGTTCTCATCACAAGACACCATACTCCACACTAAAAAGTTGAGAAGTCAGCCAAGGTGCCATTTGCCTTTCATCACTGTCTTAAGTTTTGGAAGTTTAAATTTCAGAAGACCAAACAGTATCACTTGGAATTATAACGCATTATGTAACCAAGTCCATTAACTAAGAAAGGAAAAGCTAAAGTGACAGTTGCCTACCTGTGCCAAATGACTTACAGGTGCTTTAATTTTACTCAATTTATTTTCAGGACCTCTCAGCTGCTATTTCTCAAGGGTTGCTGGGAAACACCACTTTTTCTAAATCTATAGAGCTCTTAGTATATGGGTGTAATTGTCCTCCTACTTGGAATATACAGTAAACAGACAAGGTCAGCGTCTTTGGTGGTAGAAGAATGATACAAACAAAATAAACATAAAATGTTTTCTGTTTGTTTTTTTGAGATGGAGTCCACATTGCTGCCCAGGCTGGAGTGTCGGCTCACTGCAACCTCCACCTCCTGGGTTTATATGATTCTCCTGCCTCAGCCTCCCAAGTAGCTAGGATTATAAGCACACACTCCCATATCCAGCTAATTTTTTGTATTTTTAGTAGTGATGGGGTTTCACTATGTTGGCCAGACTGGTCTCGAACTCTTGGCCTTGTGATCAGCCCGCCTCGGCCTCCCAAAGTGCTGGGATCACAGGCGTGAGCCACCGCGCCTGGCCAAAATGTTTTACAATTGGAGAAATAATGACCTATGGGTGATAGAAAAAAGGAGACACGAAAAGTACAAAAAGTAATCAAGCATAGAAATTAAAAATATTCATAGCACCTATAAACAAAAGGGTTAGCCCATATGTGAAATGGTAAACGAACTGAACAAAATATGTTCCCTTTTTACTTCTCTACACTCATCAAAGTTAATATTCCATAAAAGTATTTGTTATTTTGATAATCTTGTTTGTAAAGAAGGCCTTTGCATACTTTTCTGTGCCCTTTTTTCCCTGGTAGACAGAAATTTTTCTATATACATTTTACTTGTTTCTCTGTTAATAGTTTCTGCAGGTCAGTGTAACAATAAATTTATTTTCTCTTAGAAAAAAGGATGTAAAACAACCTAAGTTTTAAGAATAAAGAAAAGGTGGTACATATACATAATGGAGTACTCTTCAGCCATAAAGAAATGAGATCCTGTCATGTGCACCAACATGGGTGAAACTGGAGGTCGTTATGTTAAGTGAAATAAGTCAGGTACAGAAAGACAAACTTCGCATGTTCTCACTTAAGATTACTTAAAGTTACTTTTCATTCTGACATTGTGGGAGCTAAACATTAAAACAATAGAACTCATGAAGATAGCAAGTAAGAATGATGGTTACCAGAGCCTGGGAAGAGAAGTGGGGGTGCGAGGAGAGAAGTGGGGGTGGTTAATGGGTACACAAATATGCGTAGAATAAAAAAAGACATAGTATACGACAGCACAACAGAGTGACTACAGTCAACGATAGCTTATTGTACATTTTAAAATAACTAAAACAGTATAATTAGATTATTTGTAACACAAGGAAAAGATACATGCTTGAGGTGATGGATACCCCAATTACCCTGATGTGATTAGTATGCATTGAATGCCTGCATCAAAACATTTCATGCACCTCCTAAGGATACACCTAGTATGTACCCACAAAAATTAAAAATATATTTTTTTTAAATAGAGAAAAACAGGTGTGCTATTTTTGAAAAGAACTTTAAATAAGTTCTTTAATTTTTTTAGTTTCATTTTTTTTTATGAGGAAGTTGATACAGAAAGTTTATAATGATTAGGTATGCTTTTTCCAGTGTATTGACATGGTTTTATTTCTCTTTAGCATGATGGGGTATGAGCCATTTAAATACTCAGTTGGAGTGGTCATCTAGACAATATAATGACAAATATCTTTTTAAAACAAAAATCTAGTTAATGCTCAGCCTTGTGAGGGAAGTGCTGAACTGAAGGCAGAGAATTGGATTCCGTTTTCAATATATGCATTTAAGAGGTAGTTGTATATTATATTTTCTAGAGTCTTTCCAGTTTCATGGCACAGTAATTTAAAATGTGCAAAGTATGATTTCTCTTCTTAAAGAGCTTAAATCTAAGCTATGCATATACTTACACATTTTGCCATCACCGTCCCACTCATGTCATATTTCTCCCACTAAACAGCTTACATAAGTTTACTTTTTACCCTGACTTTGAAATTGTCAGTACTTTGTATCCACATGATTTAAATTTTGTGGGAAATTAGATTATTTTATATTCTCTCCAGTGGAGTGGGAAAGGGGTAGGAGAGATAGGAAACATCTTTTCAAAAACTGGATTCAAGCTAAACTGGTATCTTGACACTCACCAGGTTCTACCTGCATCAAGGATACAGAGAACCTACATGTTCTCTGTTGAGGACCTATCACGTAAGAATGACTTGAATTCACATATTACTGTGCAAGTGAATATTTGCAAATGTGAAGATTCCACAAAATGTAGTTATACTAAAGATGAAAGAAATGTTAAAGCAAGAAATACAATACCCTTTGATAAAACTATCAGAATGTTTGTAAATTGATTTTAACTTTTTACGTTAACAGTATCTATGGATTTGACTATCACTGAGAAGATTGAGAGTGTATTGATAATAAAATATTGGACACTATATAATTCTGTAAATAATGTAACTTGTTTTAGATGTATTTTGCACAGGCATAATATCTTTTGTCTGCCTCCTTTTTTACTCAAAAATATTTATCAGATATCAACTACTTTCTATAAACATTTCACATTAAAGTTTCTATTTGATGAATCAATTTGTTTTTTATATCCACTTTTACATTTTATAGCTTTTGCCTTTTTGAACATGCTTTGGAAGTCACAAATCTACCAAATTTCCCCATTCAAATTTTGTGGTTTTGTTGTAGGTAGTTTGTATTGTCAATGTAAATTTATGTTGTTTATTTTTACCTTTAATATTCACTCTGAGTCCTCTTATGTAATTGAAGACTTCCATAGCCGTCCATGATAAATCTATTATGATACTACCTAACACCCTTCACCAACTCTAAGATATACTTTCGTAAAAAAGGATCATATATCTAAAATTGGGATCCATTTTAGAACTGATGTAGTGGTATAATTTAACTGACCACATTTTTTCACAGTGACACATAAAATCATGGTATATTTGAGATTAACTCTTTTTAGATTCAATGAAAGAGTAATTTAATTTTCTATATACATATATGTTTACTTTTGACATAATGTACAAATTTACCATTGCAGAGAGCAAATGAAGATCAAAATAACCAGGACAAAGTGCACTCAAGATCAAATCACTGGGTACTAATTTGTGTATGTCATTTTCCCCATTTTCTATAGCTTCAGCTCAGTAGCTAGAAGAGATTTGTTCCCTCTCCTATTATGTCCTTTGTGTTCCACTCAAACTCACATTAACTAACTAAAATAATTAGTCATATACTCAAGGGAAATCACCTTTTGCAACCTACTGAGACTCTTTTCTTTTCTTCTTTTTTTCCCCCCCCTTGGTTAATTCTCTCATTTAAAAGAAGTTATTGTGTCCCAATCCAGTGCCAGACAGAGAACATGAGCTAAATAAATGCTAATGAAAGAGTTGATATAAATGAAAAAGCCAATGAATAGGCAGATCCTATTCTCACGATGTAAGAGATTATAGAAACCAGTAGTTTTCCAAAACAAGGGACATTGTCTGTGCATTTATAACATAAGATGTCAGTCTGAAAATACCGTATCATCTCAATATTTTGCAAGTGTTCTGGATCTTTTGATACTGATTTTCATTTCCAGTTTATGGGTTAATCTGTGGAAAGATCTTCCAGCAAAAATAGTGTATATTTAATTTGTGCATTATTTTAAGTTAAAGCAGTCATTCAAAAAGTGTATGGCGCTCAGTCAAAACATTGAAAGTAGCTGGGAGCATGCAGCCAATATTAACAGCATCTTTTACAGGTAAATTCTTCTTTCATAGCAAGGAAAAAAGACAGAAAAGAGAGGGGGGAAAATCCACAAATCTGTTGCCTTTGGAAGTTGTAGAAACTGTATGGACCAGGATAATTTGAAAGCAAGTTAGATTGTTTGCAAAAAGTAGCAAAAGGCTCCTAATGACGTAAATCCCTAGAAGGTTAGTGTCCCTGAATAAGTATGGACAGAAACAAATAGACCTAAATCTTGAAAAAAATTCGAGAAGTGGAAGATTGATAAATAAATTTAAAGAAGAGAGAAAGTAATGATGATAATTATAATGATGATTTGAGAAATACACAAAGTAAATTCATATATAATATTAGAAAGTGGTGTTCAGGGTTTATGAAATAGCTGGAATTTGTGAGGAAAGTACTAATGGGTGGGAAGATGTTCAGAGAAGGAATAACAGAAATCTTCATGGGGACCCCCCTATGCAGTTTTGGCCAAATACCATTTTCTAGTATATACAGGGCAAGATTTTACAAGGACTAGAGCAAAACAGCTACTGGGTGACTGTGAGTGGAATACTGATTCTGGAGATGATATGGTATGGGGAATAATTAGAATTCCAACCATCCACAATGGAGAGAACTTTCTTAATATCCTCGATATTCAGTTGCCATCCAGAGAGAATAAGTTTGAGAAGGGAGATTACACTAAAGGGTATGCTAGACACAACCAAATAAAGTCTTACAGCCTCACAGCAAGTCTCAGTGGGATCAAGCTAATCCTCCATTAATTTAACTGCCTATTAGTGCAAAACTCAATGATCTTCGTGGGAAGATAAGAAAACCCAGACACTTGATAACAGCATCCACAGACTCCCTGCAGACAATAAAACACTACTATATATGAGAAGACACAAGGAAACATAACATGTAATTATGAAAAATAACAGACAAAAGTAAGAATCTCAGTGATGACACAGATCCTGGGATTGGTAAATAACATTATTTAAAAAGTTATGATAAATAGATGAAAGGATAAAAGTGTACATTTCATGATACTAAAGAGCCAAGTCATCAAGAAGTCATAACAATCCTCTTTCATATGCACCAAATAATAAAGTTTTAAACTACATGAAGAAAAAAGCAGACAGAAAATATTGACAAATTCACAATTATTATTGATATTTTAAACATTCCTCTATCAGTATTCAAGAGAGTAAGTAAACTGAAAGATCAGGAAGAACATAAAAAAAATTTAATCTAATTGACATTTATGGGATATTATATACTCAGTTCTTCGACAATACACATTCTTTCAAAGTGCACATAAAGTATTCATTAAGATAGATCATACGCTGGACAACAGAAAAGTCTCTCTAAGTGTAACTGTATTAGAGTCATGCAGAGTTTGCTTCCAGACCATAAAAAATAAAATTAAGAATCAATTAACACAAAGCTATTAGGAAAATTTCAAAATATTTGGAAATTGAGCAATACATTTCTAAACATCTATATATCCAAAAAGAAAACATAAGGATAATTATGAAATATTTTGAACTATATGATAATGAAGACACAACAGGTCAAAATTTGTGTGATACTGCTAAAGTAGTGCTTAAGGAAAAACTAACAGCTCTCTATTAGAAGAAGAGAAGTTCTAAACTTCAACTTTAGCTAGAAAACAAAGACTAAATTAAATGCTAATACATAAAAAATAAAATAATAAACATATAAGTGGAATCAATGAAATAGAAATAAGCAAACACTAGAATAATCAGCAAAGCCAATGCTGATTCTTTGAAAAGATTAATAAAATTGGAAAACTCATAACTAGACTGATCAAGAATAAAAGAGAAAAAACAAATATTACTATTAGGAATAGTGTGGGTAAGAGTAAGGAAACTGAAGACATTAAGTATATAATAAGGTAATACTATTAAAAACCTTATACCAAAAAACTGGGCAATTCAGATGAAATGTAAAAACCTCTCTGGAGGGAAAAACACAAATTGCCAAAACAGATACAAAAAGTTAAAAAATATAATAGCCCCATATTTGTTTGAATTTGTAATTAATAGCTTTCCCTCAAACACGTTTTTAGGCCATTCTCTGAGGAATCCCACAAGCAATTAAGGAAGAAATAAGACTAATTCTATGCTTTGTTTCCTCCCAGGAAATAGAGGAGGAGAAAAAGAGAACACTTTCCAATTCATTTTATGAGACTAAGATAATCTTAACACTGGTAAGAACAATACAAAAAAATTTTTTTTCACATACAATTAGCTCTTATGAACATAGGCACAAAAGAACCCTGACTAAATATAAGGAATTTAAATCCAGCAATGTATAAAAAAGAAAATATATCACAACGCAGAGAAGTTTTGTACAGGAAGGCAAAGTTGTTTCAACATTTAAAAATCAACTAATTATTAACTTTAACTACATAAACATAATAAAAAGGGAAAATAATCATCTCAGTAGATGCAGAAATAGCATTTGAAGAAATCCAAAACTTGTTCACAATTTTTAGAACCTTAACAAACTAGGAGTCGACTCATAAAAGTTATTTATACAAAATCTATAGCTAAAATTATACTTGATGGTAGAAGACTGACACTGCTTTCTCTCAAGGAGATTGGGAACAAGCATAATATTCACTCTCCCTAGTCCTATTTAACATTTTTCTTGAGGTCTTAGCCAATATAACAAGGAAAAAAATACAAAGCATTAAGATTGGAAAGAGAAAACTAAAACTCTCTCTGTTTACATATAATTGTTTATGTAGAAAATTCCTAAGAATCTACAAAGCTATTAGAAACATTAAGTGGATTTAGCAATGTTACAGGTTACCAATAGGTCAAAAACAAAAATCAGTTGATTTCCTAGATTATTTTGGCAATGCACAATTAGAAAATAAAATTTAAAACCTCAGTATTACTTATAACTAGTAAATGAAGAAAAATATTTAAAAAGAAAATGTAGAAACTACCATATATAAGTAACATTAAAAATCAAGAAACATAAAATTCTTAGGGATAAATTTAATAAAATATGTGCAAGAACTTCTCGCTGAAAACTACAAATCACTGCTGAGGAAAAATTAAAGGACACTTGTACTAACAGAGAGATATACCATACCTATGAATCAGAAAACTCAGTATTGTTAAAATGTTATTTTTTCCCCAAATTGACCCATGGACTTAAGACAGCCCCAGTCAAAAACCCAGAAGGCTTTTTAAAAGTTTGTTTTGTTTTTAGAAACTGGCAATCTGATTTCAAAATACATGTGAAAATAGAAAATATCTAGAAAACCTAGTCTTCAAAAGGAGAGTAAGATTAAAGAACTGACACTAATTTAAAGACATACTGTAAAGCTATAATAGTCAATAGTATTAGCATAATGATACACAAATCGGTCAAAGGAAAAGCACAGAAATTCCAGAAATAGATTCACATTGACTTTTTAACACAGGCACTGAAACTATTCAACAGAAGAATGAAAGCCTTTCTTTTGAATAAGTGGTGCTGGAACAACTGGATGTCTATTGAAAAAAATTAACTTAAACCTCTATTTCACACAAAAATTAATTAAATTTATATTATAAACCTAAAACAAAAAGCTAAAATGTTAATATATCCATGGGGAAAAAGGAGACATTCTTTACTAACTTGAGTTTGGCAAACACTTCTTAGGAGACAAAAAGCACTAACCATTAAAAAAACAAAACTGAACTTCATTAAAATTAAAAACTTCAGCTCATCAAGAGTTACCACTTATTAAGAAAATAAATAAGCAAGTCACAGACCAGGAGAAAATGTTTGCAAAACATATATCAGACAAAGAACTTGCATCTAGAATAAAGAAGTACTACAAATCACTCATTATAAAAAGAATCTATTTTTAAAAATTTGCAAAAGATTGAAAAGATACTTTATAAAGGAAAATATACAAATGACCAATAAGACATAAAAAGTGCTTAACATTGTTAATCAGCAAAGTTAAAACTGCAACCAAAGTGCAATACCACTACATACTTACTAGAATGGCTAAAATTAAAACAATGACAATATCAAGTGTTGATGAGAATGTGGAACAACTAGAACTGACATTGCTAGTGAACGTGAAATGTTACAAACATTGGAAAATAGCTGTGTAATATCTTATAAAGTTAAATGAATATCTACCAATGTCACATTCATTTTCTATGTATTTACCCAATATTAAGATAGATATATATCCACAAAGATTCATACAAGAATGTTCATAGCAACTTTATAATGTCAATACACACTCAGGGTGCTCTGTTTGGTTTTTCACTGTTAACTGATCTTAATTACATTTCATGCAACCAATGAACAAATATTTTTAAGACACTATTTTTTTTCTAGATGATTAGGCTTTGTCATACTTTTCTTCCACTTGATAAACAATAAATGATCTTACTGTGGAGACTCTGGTCAGTGACAACAATGGAATTGCTTTAGTGGGGCATTAGTCCCTTTTCTGAGTCATTAACCCTTTACCCCATATACTGCAGTTTGGTAATAGACTACCTGCCACTGAAATACCACTTTTTGTGTTTTTGAGCTTGGGCAGCTCTTTCACCTCTGTACTTGGGTTTTCTCTGTGCTCTCAATGTGAGATTACTTTTTCTTTTCATGCCTTCCTCATCCATTCAACAAATAGTTGTTGTCTGCCTACCATGTGTCAGGTGATGAGTGGCACTATGCAAGATGTTAAGCAGTGCAAAAAAAAAAAAAAAAAAAAGCCACCATGCAGAGGCCCTCTTCCTCTTTGAAATTATGCTCTCAAGTATTTGGGTTCAGACTGTAACCAAATAATCTAACAGGTTTGAGTATAATTAGAACCGCGAAACAGCACAACACAACGCAAACGATGGGAAGAAAAGTTAAGTGGCACATGACAGCATTTAACAAGCAGATTTCATGTTCAATACAATAAGCAGATTTTTTCCTGATGAATTAAATTTTGAACTGAAATCAAGAGGATTTATAAACACGAAGTAGGAAACACAGATGAGATGCTGGATGGAGTAAGTTTCAGACAGTGAGAATTGCTGTGTCTTATGCCAGGTGGGGAGACCCATAAAGGAGCTACAGGAAGGCCAGGGCAGCTTGAGGGCATAGAGCAAAGAACAGCCCAGGACAAGGTCAAATTAGAGAGACAGGCATGTTAAAGTGTGTTAAATATTTTAGCGTTTGTTCCCAAACAGTGGAAAGCCTCCAAAGGGTTTTAAGCATGTGTGTTAGAAAGAAGAAAGAGTTTTTTTTAAAAAAAATTGGATTTTGAAATTGTCACTTTAGCAGTGACTTCGTCAAAGTTCTTTTATACCATTAAGCCTTTCTCCTCAATTGGAGGTGATTTCTGTCTCCTGTGAATACCATAGTCATTTTCTGTATCTCTTGTAAAATCCTTAGAATAGTCTTGTCTTGTACTATTGCATACTTGTTTTATCACTTCTACACTATAAACATTTTGAAGATTGGGAATTCTTATTTCATTTTAAAATACTCTGCTGTGCTCAACAGGGTAGTAGGGTCTCAATGCGTTTGCTGTTCAATCTGTGAGAAAAAGTAACGGAAAAAGGTATTGATTTATGCTCACCCAATGACCAAACACAGGATGAGCCAGAACACCCCATACTTAGGGTAATCAGTGTTGCAGTGAGGATGGAACATATGGCAGTAAAGTCAATTGTCTCTCAAGACAGATCAGTTGGCTGCCTGACAAGGCCCCCATAGATAGGAAGACCACTGGGCCATCATCTCATTTCATTTCAACTTGGGTAATCTGAGATTTTTACTATGGGTACACCCAGAGGAAATCAGAACAGGAGTTAACAACTCCCAAGAACCAAACACAGAAACAACTTTAAAACAACTTTAAATAAAAAAGGATGCTATTCTTATTTACAGAGAACACCACAATTATGAAAGTAACCAGATACTTACATTCAGTTATTAGCAAATTATCTTGTTATAGGTGAGTACACCCAGGAAGCCAAATTATATGCAAAATATTACTTGAAAAAACGAGAAATCAGAACAAAGGAAGTTAATTGTTTCCTCTCGATGGCCAGAGTTATCAAGCTATGCCACTAGGATTATGGCAAGGACCACATAATAATATTTGTTGGCCAAGGCAAGCTTTCTCTAGTTACTGCTGGGGACACCCTCAGAAAATTTCCTTACAAACGTTTTTCTTTTTCCTGGAAAGGAAAACTAATCCCCCTTTTTTTTTTTTTTTTTTTTTTTTTGAGACGGGGTCTGGCTCTCTCACCCGGACTGGAGTGCAATGGCACAATCTCAGCTCACTGCAATCTCTACCTCCTAGGCTCAAGTGATCCTCCCACCTCAGCCTCCCGAGTAGCTGGGACTACAGGCACGTGCCACCATGCCTAACTTTTGTGGTTTTTTTGATAGAGACAGTTTCATCTTGTTGCCCAGGCTGATCTCGAACTCCTGAGATCAAGCAATCTGCCTGCCTCACTCTCTCAAAGTGCTGGAATTAAGGCGTGAACCACCGCACCCGGCATGTGTGATATTATTGTCTTCAATGTGTTAAAAGTTTTGGCCTGGCGCTGTAGCTCACGCCTGTAATCCCAGCACTTTGGGAGACCAAGGCAGGTGGATCACCTGAAGTCAGGAGTTCGAGACCAGCCTGGCCTACATGGTGAAACTCCATCTCTACTAAAAATACAAAAATTAGCCCGGCATGGTGGCGCATGCCTGTAATCTCAGCTACTCGGGAGGCTGAGGCAGGAGAATCACTTGAACCTGGGAGGCTGGTTGCAGTGAGCCAAGATCACGACACTGCACTCCAGCCTGGGCAACAAAGCAAGACTCTGTCTCAAAAAAAAAAAAAAAAATCCATTAGATTGTGGCTAAGCCTTAAACTAAGGAGTAAGGAGTATATGTAAAAAAAAAAAACAAAATTTAACAATGCCCAATAAATAATTATCTGATTCAGTTAAAGTAATATATTGAATATATAGTCTCTGCTACAATATAAATCAATTTAATAATATAGCTCTAAGAGGTAATCTTATTTTTTCACTTTCAGGTTCTTGAGCACAGAGAAGGTCCCTCCTTGTTCCTTATTAAGAACAAATACGGCATTGTGAATAAGTACAGCATCTTCACAGCAGTCAAACATGCAATATTCCCAAATAGTGCAATGAATTGTTCCAATAGTTTTAAAGATTTAATTAAGAATCCTACTGTGCCTAAATTACCTCCCCCAAATGAACTCAGTCTTTATTAAGAAGCCTCTCAGTAGGAACATAAGATTGTCAGAGCCTGCAGTTTTAACCTTCAACTTTATGGAGGTTAAATTTGTACAATTTATGAAATATCTGGCTGGTAAGAATGTTGGTGCACTCCAAGACCGATTAAAACAAGCTTATTTATATTGTTCAATTGTATAAGAATCTGGCACTTACCTAGAGATATGTGTTAACATATTCCATCGTGGTTAGGAATTTGTAAATTTTATCTTTCTATATTTTGAGTTTATTTTATTAGAAACACTATAAGTTTAGGATTGTTAGAGATTCCTAGAGAATATTATCAAAATATTGTTAACCTGTTCACCTCCAATAACCCATTTTGCCTTAAAGCCTACTAGCTAAAATTCACACACATTTTTTGGTCTATCTTTTATTGTCCTTGCACTTCCAACTTGTTCTTATGTTTTCAATATTTTTCTTATAGATGGCACAAAATGACATATTTTTGACTTTTATTTCAGGTTTATTGATACATGGGCAGGATTGTTATATTGGTAAACTGTGTGCCATGGAGGTTTGGTGTACAGATTAGTTAGTCACCCAGGTAATAGCTACAGTACCTGATAGGTATTTTTCTTTTTTCATCTCCCACTTCCTACCCTTCACCCTCAAGTAAGCCCTGGCATCTGTTGTTCTCTTCTTTGTGTCCATGTATTCTTGTTTAGCTCCCACATAATAAGTGATAACATGTGGTATTTGGTTCTCTATTCCTGCATTAGTTTGCTTTGGATAATGGTCTTCAGCTCTATCCATGTTGCTGCAAATGACATGATCTTATTCTTTTTAATGTTTGTGTAGTATTCCATGGTGTATATGTACCACGTGTTCTTTAACCAGTCTACTGTTGATGGGTATTTGGGTTGATTCCATGTCTTTGCTATTGTGAATAGTGCTGCAATAAACATACATGTGCATATGTCTTTGTGGTAAAAATGAATTATATTCCTTTGGGTATATATTCAATAATGGGATTGCTGGGTTGAATGGTAATTCTGTTTTAAGTTCTTTGAAAAATCACCACACTGCTTTCCACAATGGCTGAACTAATTTACACACCCACCAGCAGTGCATAAGCATTCTCTTTTCTCCACAACCTTGCCAGTATCTGTTATTTTTTGGCTTTTTAATAATTACCACTCTGACTGGTGTGAGATAGAATCTCATTGTGATTTTGACTTGCATTTCCCTAATGATTAGTGATGCTGAGCATTTTTCATAGGCTTGTTGGCTGCATGTACATCTCTAGAAAAGTGTCTGTTTATGTCCTTTGCCCACTTTTTGATGGGGTTGTTTGTTTCTTGTACATTTGTTTAAGTTCCTTACTGATGCTGGATATTAGATCTTTGTAGATGCATAGTTTGCAAAATTTTTCTCCCATTCTGTAGGTTGTCTATTTACTCTGTTGATAGTTTCTTTTGTTGTACAGAAGCTCGTTATTATGATTAGGTCTGTTTTGTCAATTTTTGTTTGTGTTGCAGTTGCTTTTGGCATCTTTTTCATGAAAGCTTTACCAGTTCCTATGTCCAGAATGACATTGCCTAGGTTTTCTTTTAGGGTTTTTATAGGTTTAGGGTTTACGTTTAGGTCTTCAATACATCTTGAGTTGATTTTTGTATATGGTGGAAGGAAGAGGTCCAGTTTCCATCTTCTGTATGAGACTAGCCAGTTATTCCAGCACATTGTAGGTGTTAGGTCTTGTTTCTGGGTTCTCTATTCTGTTCCACTGGTCTATATGTCTGTTCTTGTACCAGTACTGTATTATTGTTTTCACACTGCTGACAAAGTGATACCCAAGAATGGGCAATTTACAAAAGAAAGAGGTTTAATGGAGAACTCACAGGTCCACATGACTGGGGAGGCCTCACAATCATGGCGGAAGGCAAAGAGGAGCAAGTCACATCTGATGTGGATGGTGGCAGGCAAAAAGAGAGCCTGTGCAGGGAAACTCCACCTTATAAAGCCATCAGATCTCATGGGACTTATTCACTATCATGAGAACAGCACAGGAAAGACCTGCTCCCTTGATTCAATTACTTCCCACTGGGTCCCTCCCACAGCACGTTGGAATTCAAGATGAGATTTGGGTGGGAACACAGTCAAACCATATCAAGTACCATGTTGTTTTGGTTACTGTAGCCCTATAGTATAGTTTGAAGTCAGGTAACATGAGGTCTCCAGTTTTGTTTTTTTTGCTTAGGATTATCTTGGCTATTTGGCCTCTTTTTTTGGTTCCATATGATTATAAAATAGTTTTTTCTAGATCTATGAAGAATGTCATCTGTAGTTTGATAGGAATAACATTGAATCTATAAATTACTTTAGGCAATATAGCCATTTTAGTGATGTTGACTCTTCCTATCCGTGAGCATGGAATTTTTTTTTTTTTTTTTTTTTTTGTGCCTTCTGATTTCTTTGAGTAGTGTTTTGTAATTATCATTGTAGAGATATTTTACCTCCCTGGTTAGATGTATTCCTAAGTATTTTATTCTTTTTGTGGCAAATGTGAATGGGATTGCATTCTGGATCTGACTGTCAGCTTGCATGTTGTTGGTGTAAAAGAATGCTACTGATTTTTGTACATTGATTTTGTACCTGTAACTTTGCTAAAGTTGTTTATCAGATGAAGGAGCTTTAGGGTAGTGACTATGGGGTTTTCTAGGTGCAGAATCATGTCATCTTCAAAGATAGTTTGACTTCCTCTCTTCCTGTTTGGTTGCCTTTTATTTCTTTCTTTTACATGATTGCTCTGGCCAGAATGACTAGTACTATGTTGAACAGCAATGGTGAGAGAATAAAATTGTATTTTTAAAAATCCAGTTGTATAATCTAAGTCTGAAAATGTGATTTTCAAACTGTGGTCTGGAGCCCCTGAAGATCCCCAAGAACTTTTGATGGCGGTGGGGTAGGTGAAGTCAAAATTCTTTTAAAATAATACTAAGACATTATTTGCTTTTGTCACTTTCATTCTTTCATGTACACAGTGGAATTTTCCAGAGGATGGGTAATGTATCACAAGAAATTTAATGCAGAAGCAGATATGCAAATCTAGTCAAACTGTAAAGCCAGACATTGTGGAGATTTATAAAACACACAAAACAATGTTACTTTTCTTAATACCATAGACCCAGAAAATCTAAGACAGGTCTCAGATTAATTGAGAGAGTTTATTTTGCCAAGATTGAAGATGCACATCTGTGACACAGCCTCAGGAATTCCTGATGTCATGTGCCCAAGGTGGTCGGGACATAGTTTGATTCTCAGCTTGAATTTTCCCAGCTTAGTAATTTTGGGGCACAAGATATTTTCCTTTCACGATACATTTTTGTTCTGGGAAATAGTTATTTTCACAGAAATTACCATTTACATTAACATATGATAAGTTTATTACTGTTGTTTAAATAAATTAACAAGTATTTTAAATTCTTTTCTTTTAGTTTTTAAAATGGCAAATGTTGATAGATGTGATACCCATAAATAAAATCTACTTGAAGTCCTAACCTTAAAAATTTTTTTGTTTCCAGAATAAAAAATTTAAGAACTACAGCCATAAAATTTTAAGGCCTTTAAAACTTTAAAAGTTTTAAGCTTTAAAATGGACTAATTTTAGAATGTTGAGTCAGTGTATTTATCTTTCTTTTTAATAATTTAAGGCCATATAATGCATTAATTTCAATGACCCCATTTTATCTTGGCACCTTTGTGGTGATTTAACTGAGGTAGAATGGTGATATATTCTGTCAGTATTTTGAAGGTATATTCCATTGTTGTCTAATTTCTTTACTGTAGTAAATTAGTTGGGTTGACTGAAATTTTGGTAATATAATCTTGGTATTTTATTATCTGCTGACTCTACCTCATGGAGTAAACGTTTTCTTATGTGCTGTGATTTAGATTGTGGATTTGTCTTCATTGGGACCTAATAGCTGAACAGCCTGGAATAAGAGAGCCAGTCACTCCAAAGACGTTTTATGCAAGTTCCCTTCAAGGGATTTGGAGTTACCACCGGTCTGAGACCACTTCTTCTTTTGTTGTGGTAAAATATACATAACAAAATATTTTTCATTTTAACCTCTTGTAGGTATACAATTTAGTGGTATTAAGAGACATTTTCAGTGTTACATAACCATCAACATTACCTGTGCCTCAAATTTGTTATCATCCCAAATATAAACCCTGTATTCATTAAGCAATAACTTAATTCCCCCCTCCTCCCAACACTTGCTGACCTCTATTCTGCTTTCCATTTCTATCAATTTGCCTATTCTAGATATCTCACACGAGTGGAATTATATAATATTTGTCCTTCTGTGGCTGGTTTATTTCACTCAATTTAATATTTTCAAGGTTCATCCATGTTGTAGCATCTATCAAAATTTCATTCCTTTTGTGGCTGAGTTTTTTTCATTTCATTTAATTTGATTTGATTTTAAGTTCCATGATATATGTGCAGAACATGCAGGTTTGTTATTTAGGTTAAGGCACCATAGTGGTTTGCTACACCTATCAACCCATTACCTAGATATTAAGCCCCACATACATTAGCTATTTATCCTGATGCTCTTCCTTCTCCCGCATCCCTGACAGGCTCCTATGTGTGTTGTTCCCCTCCCTATGTCCATGTGTTCTCATTATTCAGCTCCCATTTGTAAGTGAAAACATGCAGTGTTTGGTTTTCTGTTTCTTTGCTAGTTTGCTGAGGATAATGCCTTTATTCCATTGTATGTATATATCATATTTTGTTTATCCATTCATGATGGACACGGGTTGTTTCCAACTTTTGGCTGTTGTAAACGCAAATTGTAGTATACAAATACCTGTTTGAGTCCTTGCTTTCAATTCTTTTGGATATACCTTTAGGAGTGGAATTGCTGGGTCATATGGAAGATTTTGAGGACCTGCCAAGCTGTTTTCCACAGGAGCTGCACCATTTCATATTCCCACCACAATGTATGGGGATTCCAATTTGTCCACATTCTCACCAACAATTGTTATTTTCCATTTTATTGATTATAGTCACCTTAGTAGGTGTGAAGTGGGGACCACTTTCTATGTTAATTTCTTGGTTTGGGGTTTCCTACACCTCACAGGTAGTTCATACTCAAAATCCAAACTTGTGTGAGGGCTAATGCAAGTAATTCTCAGAGCATACGACTTTTTCTATATCGAGCCTATGCATATTCCAACAAGCTTCCTCCCATCATCTCATTGTTCCAGTGTACAGATTTTTCTCAGCACCATTTCACTGAGGTATAGACTTCCCCAAATGAAGTGTTAGGATTCAATCCCTCCAACATAAACAGACCTTGCGTCAGCATAACCATTAAAACACAAACTTCCCCCTACTTCTCTCTTAGCCCCCTTTTTCCAGGGCTCCAACAAGATTGGGTGACAGATTTCCTGCTAGGGTTTCACCTGCCCAGTCTCCTTCCCACAAACCTGTTCCACATGCCCACTTCACCTGAGACCCTTGAGAATTTCCTTTACTTTGTTGCAATTTCAGGTACATTCTCAAAATATGTTCATTTTATTTTCCTTGTGTGTGTATGTTTTATTTTGTGTGGGAGTATTTTCAGGTTACCTAATTCATCCATTGTCAAATTATCCTCCAAAAAATTATGTTCAATCTTCAGGCTTAATTTTAAAAAAACAATCATAATATATGATTGGCAAATACAAATCTAGTTAAGACTACTCATCTTTTAAAGATGTGTTCAATTCTTTAATAATAACATTGACAGATCCTTATAGAAGTAGGTTAGAAATTACATCATGATAAAAGCTTGGATTATTGACATATTGCAATATTTCTCTGAGTCAGTTCTGTAAAACAGTTTCCAAAATAGACTAACATCTTAAATATGAAAATAGTTATTCCAAGATCAAGTTAATAAAATATTTTGTTAAGCTTGATTAAACAGATTTCTTCACTGCAAGATATACATGTAATATATGTAATGCATATGTAAATGCTGCATCTCGAAGAAAGCATTTCTCAAATTTATCTTCTTGGAGCATCATGTAGTACTAAATATTCAACGGCACAAAACTTCTGGAAACCTTGACACTCATATTTAAAGATGAAATTTCTAATTTTTCCATCAAGTTACATAAATCAGGCCATTATTTTTGGATCACGACATATAAATGATTCAGAAGCTTATGAATTAATGATAGACTCTGATTCTTGGTAGCTACAATATTATGATATCTTAAAGAAAGCTAAACTTTTATTTCTTTTTCATTTTATTCTTACATAATCCCTGATACTTTCATATATCAATAATTTTAATAAAATATAAAATTGTAATACTAATCTACTTTGTTACGTGACATTATGGGAGTATGGAAAAGGAATTAGAGATTTCAATACAGAAAGGAAAACACACATTTAAGAAATTAGTTTTCCATAGCAGCAGAGTCCTATTTGCTCCATAGTGATTAAACCAAAATAACTTATCTGAAAGCTCTGGACACTTCAAATTAATGGAAAGATTGAAGAGAACATTAAAGTCTCATTACCCTAGATGGTGATTTATGGATTAGGTTTAATAGCCTAAGTATTCTCCCATCTGCTTAGAAATATATCTTTAGAATTTAAAATTAATTTTAATAATTCTAGTTTTGATGCAGTTTTTAATACACCAAACTTATTAAAAGAGTTTGCAATACTTCCGTGGGAAAATCTCTAAAGTCTAACATAATTGAAATGAGCTCAGAAATACAAAAACAAAAGGACCCTTAAAATATATGTAAGTATCAAAGGAATGGAAATAACTTCATAAAAATTCAGATAGTTTATTGTTTATTAAGGAACTGATTTTTCCAGTTTGTTGAGTATTATGTTGCTTAGATTCTTCTCCTGACTTTTCCAACGAACTAGTCATATCCCTGTTAATTAATAACTGTATCAAAAGGCAGTCAAAACTAAAAACTTTAAAAAATCACAACATAATTTGAGTAGAAAAAGTCCTCAGAGGGGATCTATTGAAACCACCTATTTACAAATGAGGAGACTGGTGGCAGGTGAGGTAAAAGATTTACCCATGGTAATAGCCACTGAGTGATCTCACCCCATCTTTGACAGTTTCAATCCCATAACCCAGAACAATTGTTTATTGAGATCCTTTATCACATTGCTGAAAATTTTCAGTGATAGCTATATAGACAGGTCACTCATTCTCCCCCAAAATATTTCATTTGTATATGTATGTATATACCACTTACCCTCCAAAAGTATAAATCTAAAACTACATAAATATCAGGCATTGCGCTGCATGACCTACTAGTTATTCCCTATAAAATAAATTATGTTTTCTTTCTTTTTCTCCATTTCTATCCATTTCTATTTTTCTTTCAATCTCTTAGTTTCTGCATCGTTTAAATTTTAGTAAATTCCATTCTCATAAATCACTAAAATTCAAAATAAAAATGGCCTTGTGAAAAATCTCATTTCATGGTAATTCCAACCAGGCAATAGCAAAGAATCATAGCATTGGTCTAAAGGAGCTCCACAGCTGCAAAATGTATGACTACGATTGGCCACAGTCCTTTAAAAAGTTAGTCAGCCCTCACACTAAGAATACAGCTGTGCTTCAGGTTTTTGTTTTTGTTTTGTTTTAAACCTTGAAATGATAATAAGTATACCTCCCTCTTAGGGCTATCAGAAGAATGCAATGAGATAATGGACCCAAGGTGCCTAGCTCACAGTCAAGAGCACAGTAGGTGATCAAAATAGGTATTGTTTTACTTCCTTCTCTGCTTTGTAATTGCATCATTATTTCAATTCCATAAAGAAAAGTATGTTTGGTTGAAATATAATAAAAATATAAAAATAGATGGAAGACTTTGTAACCCATTTCAAATTATTTTCTCCAAACTACTCAGAAATTCAAAATGGACGGATGAAACATAAGCAAAAAAGAAAAAGAAATATCCCACCTTACTTGTGCTTATTTGGAAGAACTAAGACGGGTCAAGCCAAGGCTCCAGGGTTTGTCATGAAGTGCTCAGTCTATCTTTTTTAGTACTGGGAAGTAATGTAGGGGAAAATTAAGCATTCAGAGACCACTCAGCTGCAGGCATTTTTCCATAGTCCTGTTTTTATTCAAGTATTCAACATACGTAATTAAGCAGCTGTTGTGTAGTAGCCACTGGGATACTTGATGGCTATCAAAGTTAATAAGAAACTAGTCATATCCCTGTTAAAATAAGTAAGTGTTCTCAGAAAGCTGACAAGTCTGTTACAGCAATTAAGCTCCACGCGGTAAGTGAAATATGAGAGAAATGAATAGGGTTGGATCATAGCACAGGGAGACCTCAGCCTGCTTAGAGGTAGGAGAAATTAGGCCTTAGTAAGCTAAGTCTTTTAGAAGAGGAATTGGCCAGTTCAAGAGCTGATGGAAAGGAGGATATTCCTTCCAGGGGCCTTTAGAGGCAAGCGATCAAGTATTGTGAAATAGATAGAAAAGTATCACGTGTGCAAAACTAGCAGACTGATGGGAACTTCCTGCTGTTACAGTGAAGGCTTGCTGGTCTTGGTTACTTTCAATGACTTCTTTCAAATAAAAATGAAAGTTTCTTCTTTCAAAGAAGAAGCTTGCCACATGTAAATTTAAAAAAATTATTAGATACGAATTCTCATACAGATTATTGAACAAACGAAGAAAGTAACGTGACTGACAAGATGGTCAGAACAGGCTTCGTAAGACTAGAAGGAGAAAGAATAAAGATGGATGAAGCATCTGAAATAAGAAAGATGTTGAGGTATTGGAGCAACAGAGAGAAAGCTGGAGTGGCCACAGAGGGAGGAAAAGGGTGAGAGTAGATGAGAATGAGGTTGAGGTATGTTTTGTATAGAATTCATTTTTCTTCAAGCCAAGAAGACAACAGAAAAAATACATATTTAATTGTGAAGATAGTTTAGTTTTTGATTTTAAGATGATCTCCTTTCAAATGTTTTAGATATTACTAGAAAAAAATTATATTCCAATTGCATATTAAATTAGCTCAGGAGTTTGTGACAAGCCTGGCCAACATGAAAAAACCCTGTCTCTACTAAAAAAAAAAAAAAAAAAAACACACACAAAAATTAGCCAGGCCTGGTGGCATATACCTGTAGTCCCAGCTACTTGGGAGGCTGAGGCAGGAAAGCCTGGGAGGTGGAGGTTGCAGTGAGCCGAGGGTGTGCCACTGCACTCCAGCCTGGGTGACAAAGTGAGACTATGTCTTCAAAAAAAAAAAAAAAAGCTAGCTCAATATATATTTTCTTCTCCTAACAAATTAATCATAAGCTTACTTAGGTAGCAGTTTTTCAATATTTAAAATGTGATTCAATTTGAGAAAAATTGATTTACATATTATTTTCAGGGCCACATGCCTATAAGAAATGTACTCATATTTTATAATTCAACAACAATTTTTAGTATTATGTCTTCACATTCCTTTTAACTGATAAAAATCAGAAGAGACTGAAATACACAGTCACCCTACAAAACTGGTTAGTCCTCTCAGGATTACACAATTCTAAATAAGATTTGTTCCCTGTCATATAGAACAATACCAGTAAAAACTTAATGGTTGTCATAAAAAAAAAAATTAACTTTATTTCAAGAATAAAGAGGCTGACCTAAATAGAAGTATAAAAATATCTATTTCTGTCGAAACTTTTACCTTTTAAAAAGTAATTTGAGGTGCTTATCATTTGAGAGGTTAAATCAATAGTGGTAAAATATTTCAGCTATTTCAAAGTGGTCAGATCCAAACTAACCACTTTTTGAAAGACATGAATTACATATTACATGGTTGTCTATTTGACTTTTCCCTTTTGAATATACTTTAGTTCAAGGTAGATAATCCTTTAAATTTTATGGAAAAACATTAAATAGCATGCATAAATTAAGTGCTTAATAATTCTTTCATGATTGTTAAAGATTTATTGTTCTAATTCAATTTCTAATCTTAAAATGACTCATGGCAATTAAATAGCAACTGAATTCCAGCACTGGAAGAGTTTATAATTCAGTCCAAGTTTCTCATTTTATACATGAGGTACATGAAGTCCAGAGAAATTTAATGACTTGACTAAATTTTATAAACTAATACATAACACCTAGACTTCTCCAACCTGCTAATTTTCTCTTCATACTCAAAGAGAAAAATTTAGACAGAGATCACTTCTGCTGCCTCCAAATATGAACGGCCTGGTGGTTATCTCATCAGAATAGATGGAAAAAGAAAAATAGTTCATATTCAGTGTTAAAAAATAAAAGTGTGTTTTTACTTTAAGCAGTTAGAAAAAAAGGCAGAAAATATATAAAACATATGTTAAAAAATAAAGATCTATGAAGTGTGTATTTAATAGTTTCAACAGGGTCAATGCTATTTTCTGGCAATAGGTGATTGCAAGTTTTTCAAAAACTTGGCTATTATTAGCAAACTTCAAAAACAATCTACCTTCATAATCATTTTCTTTCTCTTCTTTTTTTTTTTTTTTTTTTTTTGAGACGGAGTCTCACCACTCTGTCGCCCAGGCTGAAGAGCAGTGGCGCGATCTCAGCTCACTGTAACTTCCGCCTCCCAGATTCACGCCACTCTCCTGCCTCAGCCTCCTGAGTAGCTGGGACTACAGGTGCCCACCACCACGCCCGCCCAATTGTTTGTATTTTTAGTAGAGACGGGGTTTCACTGTGTTAACCAGGACGGTCTCAATCTCCTGACCTCGTGATCAGCCTGCCTTGGCCTCCCAAAGTGCTGGGATTACAGGTGTGGAGTCACCACGCCCAGCCCTTCATAATCATTTTCTATCTGCATTCAAGGAATTTACAGTTTACTTAACTCACATATTTTCTATCTATTGTTATTGCTGTTGTGTTAATGGTGACATCATCAGTTTGAGGAAATCCAGTCAAAGAATTGAGTCTCTGTCTTGACCAATCTTACATTCAGCAGGAAAAGTTAAATAGACAACCAGATACCTCTAATCAAACTCTTGAAATACATGACCAGTTTCTAAAATAAAAAGAATTTTACATTCACAAAGCAGAGAAAGGTTTTAGTTTAGAGGACTTTTTCGGAAGTCAAGACTGAGGACTGATAGGGAGGGCCTCCAGAGACCATCTCACTAATTCATCTCTCTGGTATCCAGAGGTTTATTGTCTCCATTGGTACCTATTCGTAGGCAGAAAATAATCCTGAAGGTAGATTCATTTTCAAGTTTTGTAATGCTAAATAATAAACCTAGTCATTACCCAATATATCACCTATCTTTACTAAGGAAACTACTTAACAGATTTGAGATGATGGGTGAATAATATATAAAATATTTAGAAATTATGGCAAGTTATTGAATCATTAGTTTAATTATTAATATATGAAAGGAAAGTATTTTAATATTAAAAGATTATCTAAAATTATAGATTCTACAATTTCTTGGGCACTTGATCTTTTTAATCAAATTCAATTAATCAAAACTTAATAGAGCCACTTCAAATGGAAAATTATTGCCCTAAAGAGACTGAGGTTTAAATGTTCTTAGGGTTAAAGGTATTTTTAGAAATAAATTAATCTTTCATGAAGCCAAAGTGGATTATAAATTCAGAGAAAATCTCACTTTGTCAAAACACTTGTAATCTAGAAATCAAAATAAGCATGTGGAATATTTTTATAACCAAAAAGTTACAATAGAGTCCCTCTCTATTTTCTGAAGCACTAGATTAGCTCTGCCAGTTTTTTCAGCAGTCACATTATTCTCCCATACATGTCCATTTTTTATGTCTTCTATGTAGAAAATATGTTAACTTACTTTTCAGAGACAACATCCAGAGACAGTTAAAGAAGCAGATAATTTCATAATCAAAATCTTTACTCTCTGATATAGCTGAAACGATATTGCTTTGAATTGCATTCTGGCCCCAAATAATGTTTCTAGGAGAAAAACACAAGATTCTTGGGGTCATCAAAGACAGAAGAGCTCACATGTAAGACTCCTAAAGAGTTTTACTACTTAAAGATAACCTAAATCCTATCCAACCATGTTTTTATGAAGGAGGTCGTTAACCTGAAGGTTTAAATAACCGAATGAATAATCTAAATGTTAGATCTTAAAATGTATTTTATTTATGAATTATATATATAATACCTTTTACTATTTATAGTTTATATTCAGTACCTCTTTTAAAAAGAACTGCATGGGCCAGGCGCAGTGGCTCACGCCTGTAATCCCAGCACTTTGGGAGGCTGAGGCTGGTGGATCACAAGGTCAGGAGATCGAGACTATCCTGGCTAATATTGTGAGACCCCGTCTCTACTAGAAATACAAAAAATTAGCTGGGCATGGTGGCGGGTGCCTGTGGTCCCAGCTACTCAGGAGGTTGAGGCAGGAGAATGGCAAGAACCCAGGAGGCAGAGCTGTCAGTGAGCCGAGATAGCGCCACTGCACTCCAGCCAGGATGACAGAATAAGACTCCATCTAAAAAAAAAAAAAAAAAAAAAATGCATGTTATGCTTTCAATCTCAAATAGAGAAGACCAAATCAATCTTTTAGTTCTTACTCTTACTCTTGCCTTTTTCATGGTTCCTTCTACCTAGGACTGGTCTGGAGTCCATCTGTATGATACTCTGAAGCTCATTCAAAATCATCATACCCTTTGGCACTGAGATCATCTGATGGGCACCTGACCTAGTCTGGGGAGCCAAAGGCGGCTTCCCTTAGGAAAAGACATTTGAACAGAGATCTGAGTAGTAAGTCCTAGATTTAAAAAGTAGGATGAGACTAGATTAGGAAGACTGTTGCAGGTAGAAAGAACAGCCCTAAGGATGCAAAAATCAGGAAAAAGGTAGCACAGAATGAACCTGATCACTGGTGCCAAAGGCCACTGTGATGAGCTTTGTAGACCCTGTTAGTGAAAATTGGACTTGGGGTGGGGAGTGAGAAGGATGATGAGAGGACTGGTACATTTCTCACCTTCTAAGAAAAGTAGACAAAAACATTTTTAACTTTGATTTTTGAGTAACTATTATCTATTTGAGAAAGTTTTTGAAAAAAATTAAAAGAAACCATTCACACATTCTGAAATGTCAGTGAATTTATATGAGTGATAAGAAAATCAGTAAATGTGGCAGTAAGAAGAGAAATGTATAATACAGCCAGGTAGCATAACCATTAAAAGAGCAGGAGTATTGCCTGGAAATGGCAATAGTAAACATGAATAACGATCCCACTCTAGGCCCCTACACAGGGGAGACATAATAAATAAGTTCAGCAAGAGGGCTGCTGGGAAAGCATTCTCTTCAGACAAGGCAAAGGTAAGGTGAGACAGTAGAGATAACATTTGAAGAAGTCATTGAAAAAGTAGGAGATGCTTATGGTTATAGAAAATGAGTTCGCCAAAAGAGGGATTTTGAAGGAAAAGATGAGCGAGCTAGATGAACAAATAAGAGTTAAAGAAATATAGAGAAAATATGATCGTATCATGTTTCTATGGCAATGGTTTCATAGGGATGGGGAAGGTAGTGATTAAAATTTGGCTTTTTTAGTGAGAATGACTATAGGAAGTGTAGTAGAATTAGTCTACTCATGCTCTCTTCAACCACACTTCACTACAATTTTTCCACTCACATGAACTTAGCTTCGATCTCCACAGTCCAGTGAAACTACTCTCTAAATTCACCAATGATTTCCATGCTGCTCAGCCCAGTGGACAGACTTCACATAATCTAACCGTCAGCAGCCTTAAGCATATTTGACCCTGCTCATTTTCCTTTTGTGTGTCCCTACACTCATACATTCCACATTGTTCCATGGCTGCTATTTCTCAGTCTCCTTTACTGACTTCTCCTCTTACCCTTCTATGAGGCTTCTTTCTCTTTTTTCACCCTTTTTCTGGATAACATCAACTAATTTCATGAGTTTAAATACCATTGTAATGATCCCCAAATTTATATTTCCAGCCCAGACTTTTCCTCTGAGTTTGAGTTACATTTCTTCAGCAGCTTATCTGACATCTGTATTTGGATGTCTAAAAAGCATTTCAAAATTAAATGATTCTCCAATTCCTTCCACTTCCATCCTGCCTCTACCATCACAATACTGTTAGTAGGACAAATAACTAAAATGAAAAACTAGTAATTATGAAAGGCACACTCTCTGTCTCTTCTTGATTTTAATGAGATAGATTTATTTGCTTTATTATAGTTATTAATGACTTTTTTTATTATTGTTTCTGTATGAGTCGAATAGGATTAACATCTCACAATAGTACTGCTTAGTGACTTAGTAAACTAGAGCCACATTGAGCTTGCATCATTTGGTTTGATTCTTGCTCCATTATGATTGCTATGTTTTATTTTGTTATTATTATTCATCGTTTTTTTGAAAGAAATCTTGCCTTTGTTTAATTTCTTTCACCTTTTTTTCTGGAGAATTATCCTTTATAGCAGCAATTGAGAGGGATGGTTAAGCTTGTGGACTCCAGAGCCACACTGTCTAGATATTCAGCCCAGTTTCATATCTTTTCAGCCAAATGAGTTGTCTCAGTTTCTTCATCTATGAAATGGAGGTGATGGTGTTATTATCTACCTTGTGAAGATGATTTATTACATACAAAGCTCATAAAATGGTTTCTGACACAGTAAGTTGTCATAACTTATGTTATTTATTACTCTTACTCAACTAACTATACCATTGTTTCTGATACTCCAGAGAAGGAGAAAGCCTGTGCTATCACCCACTTCAGTTGTTTTCAACTGAATACTATTTTCATTATCAACAGTATTTTTACCTCACTCTTATATCTATGATTTCTGTGGGAAAATTTAATAAACTGATCTTTTTCAAAAGGCAGACTATGTTGAGAAACAGCAAACCGTTAAGTAAAACCTCTTAGCCCACTTTATTTATTTTAGTTTCATTTTTATAGCCAAAAATGCTCAGGTTTTAACATAGTATTCTTGTTAGAATTGGTCATCATACAAGCTTTAAACATTCATATTAAACTCAACTGAAAACAGAAATTATAGGGAAGTCTTGAAAACATAAACTTATCTTTTACCAAGTAAGGTCCAAGGAACATATTAAGCAATGCTAGGCTCAGGTACCATTTTAAAATAGTTTTGGCACAACAGTTGGAAAAATTGAGAGCTCAGAACTAACTGTGTCACACATAATGCCAGTAAGCTTTTATTTTGCCTAAGTGTATAGATGATAATCATGGATTGTTTTAATAAGAATTGCATAAAAGAAAACCATAATAGTTCTTTTAAGGGTTTATAAAATTTTGCTGGCTTTAAAAATGGCATGGAAGTGGTTCTCTGGATTATCTATGAATCAATTATTAAACTATGAAATACAAGTAATTTGAGTATGATGCCCTTCAGCCTTGATAGCTTTTCCTTTTTAAGATGCATGCAAAATAATATTAGTACTTTCATCAGAATATAAGGAGTGCCCAAAGCAAGTACAGTCTTATTGTAGGTTTTACTGCATTTACAATTGTGATAAAGATATAAGTTTTCCTTATGAAGGCAATAATCAATTAGAAGAGAAGATCTGAAAATGTTTAAAAGTAATATGGGCAAGGCACAGTGCCAAGCACCTGTATTCTTAGCTACTTGGAAGATGTGGTGGGAAGATCTTTACAGCCCAGGAGTTCGAGGCTTCCGTCAGCCGTCATTGCCACACTGCACTCCAGCTTGGGTGACAGAGTGAGACCTTGTCTCAAAAATAAAATGAAATAAAGGAATAGGTACTGTGTGGATACCACCAGTATTGTGGCTAAATTTCATTAGGCTGATTAGTAGTCACCACTAAATGTAATAATTCTGGCAAAGATAATTTGCCTGTTGTCATGAAAATATTCTGCATTCATCAAAATAGTTAACTATGAAAATATATAAAAAGACAACATGAAGTTGACTAGGTATATTTTAGTTTTATATACTTGAATTGCCGTAGTAATTATTCTCCTCACAGTAAAATGATGGGACAGGTCTTCACCTATCACCTTATGAAGTAAACGAAAAAAAAACTTCTGAGTTTAAAGAGTAGTTTTAGCAGACACCTCCAATTTCAATGTCTCAAAAAACTTCACTCTAACTGCATGTTAAAATGACAGAAATTCACAAGAAGAGACATGACAACAGTAACAAATTTTTGGAACCAAAAAATACATACTACAAGAATGCTTCTTCCAAAATCTGCGGTACACAAATATATACTGTGGAATACTACTCAACAATTAAAAAGAACAAACTACTGATACATGCAACAAAGAGATGAAATTGATAAATATGCTAATAACAAAGCCATTTTAAAGATCTGCATATCGTATAATTATATGTATACAAATTTTTATAATAGACAAACTATGGAGTCAGAAAACAGATCTGTAGTTGTCTGATGCCGGGGGTAAAAGAAAAGATTGACTGCAAATGCACAGAGCTAACATATAAGATAAAAGAAGCAAGTCAGAAAAGGCTACATACGGTATGATTCCAACTATGTAACATCCTGGAAAAGGTAAAGCTGTAGAGACAGTAAAAAGATCATTGGTTACCAGGGATTCAAAGGATTGGAGATAGTTTGGTAATTTTTCTATTTATAAACAAAAGGAGGTGCCGGGTGTGGTGGCTCACACCTGTAATCCCAGCACTTTGGGAGGCTGAGGTGGGTGGATAACCTGAGGTCAGGAGTTCAAGACCAGCCTGACCAGCATGGTGAAACCCAGTCTCGACTAAAAATACAAAAATTAGCCGGGAGTGGTAGCACGCGTCTGTAATCCCAGCTACTCAGGAGGCTGATGCAGGAGAATCGCTTGAACCCAGGAGGCAGAAGTTGCAGTGAGCCAAGACTGTGCCACTACACTCCAGCCTGGGTGAGAGAGTGAGACTCTGTCTCAAAAAATTAAATAAATAAAAATAAAAAGAGGGTTGGAGAAGGGATGAATAGGTGAAGCACAGACAATTTTTAGGATGCTGAAACTATTCTGCATTGAACCAGTATGGTATTAATACATATATGACATCATGCATTTTTCACATTTTCCAAAACTCATAAAACTGTACAATGGAAAGACTGAAATGATGTAAACCATGAGCTTCAAATAATAATAATTTAGCAGTTTTGTTCATGAATTGTAACAAACGTGCCACACTAATGCAAGATATTAATAATAAGGGAAACTGTATACAGGGTGGGGTGGGGGCAGGGGAAAGCAGGTATGTGGAACTTGATGCTACTACTCATTATTATACCCTTAAATTTTCTGTAAATCTAAAACTGTACAAAAAAAGGAAATGCTTTGAATATTCTGATTTTTTAGTTTTTCCAATAATAACCATAAAATAAAAGAATTTCAGATCTATGAGGCATCCTTTCCTTTCTGGGCCAAAAGAATAAATGTGCACATTTCCCTCCTACTGCCATCAAATCTGTTTTCCTTTTCGTCATAGCAAATCTTCTTAAAAGAATTAACTATATTCAGTGTCTCCATCTCTTCCTCTCTATCTTATGTAAAATGATTTCACGTTTATTATTCTCAAAGAAGGCAATCAATGGCCTCCTTCCAATGGACGCTTTTCAGTGCTGATCTTATTTTAATTTATGCAGCATTTTTGTCTTTTTTTCAGTGCTTTCAAGGATAAATAAAATAGAGTAGAATGTATAAATTTTAAATGTGTCTCTACCGTTTTTTAATATATGTACTCACCTCTGTGGCAACCAACCCAGTCAACATGAAAAGGCTTACTTCTTTTCATCTTAAAGAAGCTTCCTTAATTTTTGTTGTTCACGTTTTCCTGCTACTGATGAATGATTTCGTGTTTTGCTCTCTGAAAACATTTTCATTTCACCTGCAAATTGACCAATATTTTTATTAGATAAAGAAGTGTGTATTGACTTTCTTTTAGCATTTTAAGGTTATTCCATTGTCTTCTGGCTTCCCTCATTATTTGCAACTAGTCATTTCTCATTCATACCTAAGGTTGTTTGTAAGGTTTTTCTCTTTATCTTTGGTTTTAAATAGTTTGACTATGGTATATCCAGGCAAGCTTTTCTTTGTAATTACTCTGCCTGTTGTTCACTAAGCCTTTTAGTTCTATAATTTTGGATTTTTAACCAGGTGCTTTTTAAAAAGTTTAAAATTTAAAATTGTTTAAACTTTATTGGCTAGTCTCTGTCTCCCTCTCTCTCTCTCTCTCTCTCTGTGTGTGTGTGTGTGTGTGTGTGTGTGTATATTTCTACCTCAGTCTCCATTTTCTCTCCTGGGATACCAATTACATGCATACTAGACTGTCAATATTTTCTTTCAGATATTTGCTTTTCTGTTCAGTTCTGTTAAAATGATAATTTTTAAATTAAAATTAAAAAGATACTTTAAAAATTTCTTTTTATATACTTCAATTTTATTATTTCTATTGGCCTGTCACTAATAATTTCTTCTGTTTAATTCAGTCTGCTATTAATCCAATCCAATAAATTCTGCATTGCAGATATTCTTAAATTAATATATTTTTGAGGGCAACTTTAGGTTCAGAGCAAATGTGAGCTTATTCTTCAAAATTCCCATAGGAGAAAATTGATGGCAGGGCTCTTACATTTCTTTCAGATTTTGATCCATTATGTCAGCCTAGCTTGACTGTTTTCCCTTTGTCCTAACAACTTTCTTTGTCAAATTGTTGGGAAAATGGGAAAACAGATCCCCAGACTACCCTCAGAATGCAAGTGGCCATTGACTTGTGATAATCTAGATAAGTTTATCTAACTTTGGAATTCAGTTTCTTTAAAGTTATTTGATTCTACAACTCTTTGATGACTTAAAATACAAACATTGTGTTAGTACGCTCTCATACTGGGTTATGAAGAACTACCCAAGACTGGGCAAGTTATAAAGGAAAGAGGTTTAATTGATTCAGAGTTCCACAGGGCTGAGGAGGCCTCAGAAAACTTACAATCATGGCAAAAGCGGAAGCAAACACATCGTTCTTCACATGGTGGGAGGAGAGAGAAGTGCCGAGCAAAAGGGGGAAAAGCCCCTTATAAAACCACCACATCTCATGAGAACTCACTATCATTAGAACAGTATGGGGGTAACCACCCCCATGACTCAGTTACCTCCCACCAGGTCCCTCCCGTGACACATGGGGATTATGGGAACTAGAATTCAAAATGAGATTTGGGTAGGGACACAGCCAAACCATATCAAACATTATTTTTAGTTTATCCATAGATATATGAAATCAATGGTCTTTTCAACCTTCTATAACCTAACCAGAAATATAAAACAGTGACCCATCTTCATCTTTTTCCTTGGCATTCAAGATGTCATAACAGCAAATTTCCCTTCTCTCTTATTGTGAACTCCTTTTCTTCCTGTTTTCTAAATGCTGGCATCCCTCAGAGCTCTTTCCTCTGTCCTGTTCTTTCTCATTACATTTTCTCTCTCAGGATGACCTTATCCAATCTCTTCCATATGTTAGTGATCCCAAAATCTATTTCTTGCCTAAGCTCAAGGGACCACATAAAAGCTTTAGGCCTTTTGAAATTTAAAATAGGTTTTAAGATTAAAGACTTTAAAAACAAAGAACAAATGGCTTTAGTTTCTAAAGAAAAGAGCAGGATTTTAAGGCAGAAGTGTTTATTTTGAAACAAACAAAAAAAAACACAGTAATTGACAACCATGTGTTTAAAAATTTCATTATAATTTGCAGCCTAAGGAAGAACTTACAAATTTTATTCATCATCGATGATTCACAAATACAATTTTCTTTCAAGAGAGAATCGTAATTTTATAGATGAAAAAGTGAAGTCTTATAGTGGTTAAGCTGTCCTTGTAAATAGCTTCCAAAAATCACAATCAAAAATTGTAATTGGCTAATGAAACTATAAATGTTATGGCAACACTTAGATTGATCACTCCAATTTACTACTTTCTTAGAGGAAACAAATATTGTGAATATAAAATAATACTGTATTGTTAGACTAGAAACATACTTGTTATTAAACCTGCCATTATGTTTAGATCTTAGTATACACTAATGTTTAGTGTTATAGAAAAAGAACTTTTGCAATCTCTTACTGTCTTCTGTGGAGCTCAAATCAGCTCTGCAATAAAGCTTCCCATTCACCAAATAATTTCATCTCTCTTATAGATTAAAATTCTCGAACATTAAAAAAATTTTTTAAATGTGGTATAAATGCCTTATACATATTACAGATGAATTATTAAAAACAAAACACATGCCACCCCAGCTTTTAAAAGGGTTGTATTTCACAAGTTTGGTCAGTGAAAATACCAAAGCCAGATCACCCATCCAAACAAAGTATAATAACCAAGTAAAAATGTGGCCTGTTATGCAAACAGAGCTTCCGTACAAGTTTCCTAGACCCTCCTTCCAAATACAGTCAGAAATTCTGGAGCTACTACTCCACAGTTGTCATTGTTTTCTCTTTATGATGCAAAATTACTTAAATCTCAATATGGCTAAGATACTAGTCTTGAATCCTGCAATATCCCTGAGATAGATTTTTTTTTTTTTTTTGAGACAGGGTCTCACTTTGTCACCCACGCTGCAGTGTAGTAGTGCAATCTCAGCTCACTGCAACCTCAGACTCCTGGGCTCAAGCAGTCTTCCCACCTCAGCACCACAAGTAACTGGGACTACAGGCACACACCACCACATTCTGCTAATTTTTTGTATGTTTTGTAGAAATGTTTTGCCATGTTGCCAAGGCTGGTCTGGAACTCCTGAGCTAAAGTAATTGGCCTGCCTCGGCCTTCCAAAGTGCTGGGATTACAGGTATGAGCCACCACGCCTGGACTGAGCCTGAACTTTTTAAACCATAAACATTTATAATCACTGAAAATTTCAGAATAACAAATGCACACTTTAATTTTTAAAAATTTTTATTCTTTTTTAACTTTTATTTTAGAATTGCGGGTACATGTACAGATTTTTAACAAAGGTATATTGCTTGACTCTTGGATTTGAAGTATGAATGAATCTGTCACCAAGTTAGTAAGTATAATATCCAACAAGTATTTTTTTTTAATTCCTCCCCTTACTCACTCCTCTAGTACTGTCCAGTGTCTTGTTCCCATCTTTGTGTCCACATGTACCCCATGCTTAGCTCCCGTATAAGTGAGAACATGTATTTGTTTTTCTGTTTTTGTGTTAGTTCACTTAGGATAATTTCCTCCAGCTGCATTCATGTTGCTGCAAAAAACATGATTTCATTCTTTTTATAACTGTGTAGTATTCCGTGGTGCATATGTAACATATTTTCCTTATCCAAGTCACTGTTGATGGGCACCTGAGTTTATTCCATGTTTCTGCTATTGTGAATAGTGACTTGCATACCTTACATTTACTTTAAAGTACATCAACATTGATGTGTGATATTATGTATATATTATTTAGTTTAAGTTATACCCTTAATTGATAATTCACTTTCCAGGGATGATCACCTAGTAGACATCAGAAAGTCCTCACTTCAGAGAAATGTACTGCAAGGACTTCAGCTATCTTTTTTTCTTGTCAGTGCTAGATTTTTGCCAATTAAGATAATGCACATAGGAAATGGGGCTTCATTTGTGAAAATCATGCTTGTATAAAAGCATAATGAATATTACGAATAGGTCCTTTTTGGTGACAGTAGTGGTATTCAAGATATGTTGTCTGAAGGTTTAGAGATACCTCCCACCCTTGCATGAAAGGATCTTTGGACACAAAGCTTGAGAATTAGATCTTACTTGCACTGGGGTCCAGACGGTGCAGTGTAGAATTCTGTTTTCCTGATGCCAGATACAATATTAGCCAAATCTTGCCTCCAGATTATTGTTACAATTGTTTCAAGTAAACCTTTTAAGCAAGGTGGTCTTCAGGGCACTTGAAAAGACTGAGAGTGGGAATGTTATCAAATTTTCAGAAGATATTGTGCATACAGTTTTGTTCACACTTGGTAAACTGTGTTTGTTTAATAATTTGGTTTGAGATTTACATTTATTATAAACTAGTAATAATGTTGTGGAGAAATAGATAAACTGCATCTCCCCAAGAACTTTTTGCAGTCACGAATATTTTCTAAAGGTACCTTAAGGGTTGCGCTGTCTCAAGTCAGTTTGCATCAACATCTGTCCATAAGCTCAGAGTCCTATCCAGAATTCCTGCAGTGGACACCTTCCTGGGACTCATTTCTTAAGCATCTTCTGGGAATTAGTGTATGGAGAGGCTCTAGCAACTAAGCATCTCTTATGAAGGTGTAAAAGCTTTTGATAATTAAGGAAATGGCAGCATATTAAATAAGAATTCCAAGGGACTCCACAGCCTTTATTATTCACATAAACTATGACTAGAGACATTATAAATACAGAAGAGACTAGTGAAAGAAGGACAGATCTGCACACAGCAGAGCTTTGCATTATAGGCTGTTTGGTTTCCAGGAATGTCCAAACTTAAGGACAGAATACCTGTATTCAAACACTTTCCTTACATAATAGATCATTCATGCCTTAAAGAAATTTAATAACTTACTGAAAGAAACCACTTGTTGGTTTTCTTAGAAATAAGCAGATTTTTCTTTAAGTCATTCAGCTTTCAGAAATCCACATTATGGTGCTTAGTGACATACATTTTCAGGTCATTTACTCATAGAAAGCCATTGATACACAACCTACAACCAGTGTTCTGCTTCCTCATACGGTCGGTACCTGAACGTTTTCCTCCAAGTTCCCAGTGTCATCTTGTCTCCAGATGGTAATTTCCCTCTGGTCCTCTTCCTTCTTAAGCCCTTTCCACACCGGTCTTTGAGCAACTGGCTTATGATCACTAGCAGAAGCAAAAGAATAGAACAGAGGAAAAGAAAAACAAGACTCTAATTCAAGTACCAGAACCAAGAAAAATTCCAATTATAATGTCATTGTGTATAAAGAGCACAATATTTAAGGCAATTTTTTAAAAGATTCCATATTGCTTTTGGTTGAAAGCAAAATAAATGAATTCGTATTACCGTAGGTTTCAAAAAACGTTACTTGGGAGGATCCTAAGTATCTAACTGCATCAAAGGTAGAGCTTACTCTTCAAGCTTCAAGAAAAAAACGGAAGGGGCCTTAGTAGAAAGTGCTCATGGTCTCTCTATCTGAGTCACACTGCTATAAGTTACTTTGTTTTAACTGCTTTTTTCCTCCTATGTACCAACTCAAGATTCAGATTTCTAAGGTAAATAATCGTTTTGGCATTGCTGAAATTATTTTTCTATTCCTATTATCTGAAGATGAGGCATATTTTGTGCTGGGCAGACATGCTGAAGAGTGTGCAGGGGGAGAGACAACATTCCTGTAGATGAATAAAATGAAGTGTATCTGCAAAGTGAAAAAACAAAAAGCATGAATTTACTGTGTACCATCTTGTCAATTATTTAAAATATATGATTAAAGAAAAAAGACTACTCTGTTGACGTTTCACGTCCTTGATTACAAACCTATAACATTTGAAGTTTATATGGAGACATTTGCCATTATGAATTCAAGATAAAACTGATTGATGTGTGCTTTTGAGTCTCGAAAGGTTCAAGTCAAATCTTTAAGTGTTTTTAAACACTGATGAAAGATCAAAGCAATGGAAAAGTCAATGTAATGAAGAATTTTTCATGCATTTTAAAAACAGATACTAAGTTTTACAATGGCTCTTGAGGAAATGCTGTAATGTTGATGAAATGGCAATTCAGGAAAGCTAAGTCAATTCCACAAATACTTGTTGAGTATTTCTAGTCTATGCAAGCCACTAAAGCCACATACAAATAAATGAAATCTGTCCCTGTCCTCAAGGAGCTTAAAATATAATGAGGAAGATAAACTAAAATTTCAGATAACTGTAATATCAGGTAATAAGACAAGAACCATAGAAAGTTATAAATAAAATGGGATATATTATACAAAAATAGAAGGAATGGATTATGCGTAACTAAAAGGATCCAGAAAGAATTTAGGAATGAGCATAATTTGAAAAAATTTAATAAGAAAAGTCAACACTTTCTGATTACCTACACTTTTTTGGAAGTCTTACATTCATCACCTCATTTAATTCTCAACACCATTCTTTGGAGTAAATATTATTGTCCCAAATTCTTGTACAAATGGAGACCCACCCTAATAAAATAACTTGCCCAATGTCACCTAGGTGACAAGTGGTCCAGTTCTGCCTAATAATATACTCCCCACTGGTTCTTGGAGATGTGCCCTTGTAACACATGATGATGGAAAGACTCTGCTTTCAAATAAAGATTTAGCAAAAACAACTTTGTCTTGGGTTTACTATAAAGAGATTTACAAAGGGAGAGCAAGAAAATGTAGATAAAGTAGATACGTTTTTGTCCTTTATTAAGATAAATTAAATTGGAAGAACTTCTAGTTAAATATGGTAGAGTAAAAAAATACTATCTCATTCCATTTGGGCTACCATAACAAAATACCATAGACTGGGCAGTTTATAAACAAAAGAAGTTTATTTTTCACTCTTCTAGAGCTTGGGAAGTCCAAGATCAAGGTACCAGCTGATTCAGTGTCTGACGTGAGCATCTTTCCTTCATAGATAAATGTCTTCTCACTGCAAATTCACATGGCAGAGCAAACAGGCTCTCTTTTTTTTTTTTTTTTTTTTTTTCATAATAAGGAATGCTTAAGCATTCCCTTTTTCTCTACAGCCTCGTCAACATGTTGTTTTTGGACTTTTTAAAAATAGACATTCTGACTGGCGTGAGATGGTATCTCGTGGTTTTGATTTGCATCTCTCTGATGATTAGTGATGTGGAGCATTTTTTTCATATGTTTGGTGGCATTCGTATGTCTTCCTTTTAGAATTATCTGTTCACGTCTTTTGTCCACTTTTTAATGGGCTTATTTATTTTTCACCTGTTGATTATTTTAACTTCCTAATAGATTCTGGATATTAGACTTTTATCAGGTGCATAGTTTGAAAATATTTTCCCCTATTCTGTAGGTTGTCTGTTTACATGTTGTGTGGAAGCACCTAGTTTAATTAGGCCCCACTTAGCAATCTTTGTTTTTATTGCAACTGCTTTTGAGAATGTGGTTATAAATTCTTTGCCAAGGCTGATGTCCAAGAAAGTATTTTTTAGTTTTTTTCTAGGATTTTTTTTCTAGCATTGTTTTAGGTCTTTACATTTAAGTATTTAATCCATCTTGAGCTAATTTTTCTATATGGTGATATATAAGAGTCAGTTTCATTCTTCTGCATATGGATAGCTAATTCTCCCAGCACCATTTACTGAATAGAAAGTCCTTTCTCTATTGCTTATTTTTTTAACTTTGTCAAGGATCAGATAATTGTATGTGTATGGCTTTATTTCTGGGTTCTTTATTCTGTTCCATTTGTCTATATGTCTGTTTTTGTACTAGCACCATGCTGTTTTAGTAACTCTGACCTTGTAGTACAGTTTGAAGTTGGGTAATGTGATACCTCCCTCTAAAGGAACTAATTCTGTGTATGAATAAATCACCTCTAAAAGGACCCTACCTTCTAATACCATCATCTTAGAGGTTAGGGTTTCAACATATACATTTTGAGAGACACAAACTTCAGAACGTAGCAAGCACCTACCTATTGTTACCTTTACTCAAAACCCCCCAACAGATTTTTTTAAATGAGGGACGGATTTCTGATTGTTGTATTGACAGTCCAATACCCTACCAGACAGCTCTCCCCATGGAAAATAACTGTAAAAACCAGACATACTGCAAAAAGCAATTTCCTGAAGACACTAGAGAATGAATAGTAGGCAGCCTCTTGTGCTATGTGAATACTTGAAAGAGAAGAGAAGAAGGGTTGTACAAAGAATATTTATGTTTTCATGGCTTTTAGCCTGAGGCTAAGTGCTGTTAGCATGTCACACTCAAGGCAGGTGTCAGTGAAAATATCATAGTCTTCCTGGCTCAGGGGACAAAAAACTGAAGTCAGATAAAACAGGATACTGTAAAAGGTAAAAAGAGGGAAATATCTGAAAGAAACAAGCCCATTGAAGAGAGAATCCCCAAAGGCTATCTCCCCACATCTTTCATTGGCCTCTTAGTCAATTCTGTACTGCTATAACAAATTGCCATAGACTGCATAATTTATAAAGAACAAGCATGTATTTCTAATAGTTCTGGATGCTAGGAAGTTCAGTATAAAGGTCCTGACAACTTAGGGTCTGGTCTCTCTGCTTCCAAGATGGCACCATGAGCACTGCATCCTCCACAAAGGAGGAATGCCATATTCCTCCATGGCCAGAAGCACAGAAGAGAAAGCCTACCCCCTCAAGCCCTTTTCATAGTGACATAATCCATTCATGAGGGTAGAACCCTCATGACCTAAACATTTCCCATTAGGTCCCATTAGGCCCTATCCCCCAACACTGTTGCACTAGGGATTAAGTTTTAGATACATGAATTTTGGAGGACACATTCAGACCATAGCACCCCTGGATAACATATGTGTGGCATAGATTCAAAGCAGATCAGCAAAAATCAAGAAATATAACTGATGCTAGAGCCTCCACTCAAGAAACAGACTTCATATTTCAATCCCAATCAAAATACTAGCCCAATAAAACAAAAGAGACAACAATTATTGTAGAAAAATAGCAAAATCCCCACAACTCAATAGTTATAGTGTTCAGAATATAATTCAGAATTTCTTGACATGTAAAAACATATAAGACATTTCAACCAAAATCAAAATCAAACAAGATCAATCGCAAGATGAAAGAGATCTTGGAACTAGCAGGCAATGATTTTTAAAACAGCTCCTATAATTATTCTAAATAAAATAAAACAAAATATGCTCGTGATGAGTAAAGAGATATAAAATCTTAGCAGACACAGAAAGTAAAATGAACAAAATGGCGTTTTTATAACTGAAATATACAATATTGGAACTAAAAGTTTCAGAGGGTAGATTTAATGATGCAAGTCCAGAAGAAAGAGATAACAGAGGAAAGATTAAGTAAACTTAGTATCAATTAATAATAATTATCCATTATACTTTAGAGGGAAAAGATGTGGTGAAAATAGAACAGAGACTCAGGACCAGTTAAATATCAAATGGTATAACAGATATATAATTATAACATATATGAATCCCAAAAGGAAAGTAGAGAATGAAACAAAAAATATTTTTATAAATAGTGGCTAAAAATGTCCCAAATTTGATGAAACAAAAGAAATTTACAGATACAAGGTGCTAAATGAACATCAAACAAAATAAACACAAAAGAACCAGCACTTATCTTCCTTATAAATGCCTAACATGAATTAATTACTTGATATTTACAAAATCTTCAAAAGGTAGATAATCTTCATGTTTAGATAGAAAACTGATACACACACACAAACAGATATACACACACAAATGGTTATATACTTGTACAAGATAATCAATAGTCAATCTATAATTTGAACCCAGCAGTTTGAATCCAGAGGCCATGCTTTAACCTAGCCTTGCACATATGCTTAACCAGTATTGTGAACTCTTGAAAAAGAAACTGAAATTATGAAACAGAAAAATATTTAATCATATAGAGACAAATACGGAGATGTCTTGTTCAAGAAATATTTGATGAATATTTACCGACTGATCTATGTCTTGGGAAGTTACTAAATTTCATGCATAAAAAATTATGGACACTCAAACTAAAAAAAGCAAGTCATAAGCAAGTTAGAAAATATTACACTGGTCTCAAGCTGTGGTATAGCTGGGAATATAATATATATCAACTATTTTTTTTTAAACTACTTGATAAAATCCAGCCAGCTAAATAAAATTAAAAACTTAAGTACTCAGAAGGAAAATGTTCATAGTAAACAGGACTTCCTGATCTCTGAAATTTTCATATTTCTCTGGAAATATAGAACTAAGGCTGAAAATTGAATATTATGGCCACAAAATGAAATATAAGCTTATAAGTCCCAGTGATGTTGAAATATTGATATCAAAATCAGTAATAAATATTTAGGAGCAGATGAGAGAGAAGATGAGGGTTAGTGTAGGTGTGTGCATCGATTATCTAATGCTGTGTAAAAAAATATTGCAAAACCAAGTGGCATAAAGCAACAAACAGTTTTTATCTCACATAAGCCCGCCCTATTCAGTAAGAGAAGAAATATAAGAATGCAAGGTGAGACCCACTGGAGGCCATCCTGGCAGCTGACTACACTGTGTGTTCATTTTCTCATCTTTCTTAGTGATATGGTTTTGTTGCATCCCCACCAAAATCTCATCTTGAATTTTAGCTCCCATAATTCCCAAATGTTGTGGGAGGGACCCAGTAGGAGATAATTCAATCATGATGGTGGTTTTTCCCATACTGTTCTTATGGTAGTGAATAAGTCTCATGATTTGATGGCTTTATAAGGGGAAACCCCTTTTGCCTGGCTCTCTCATTCTCTCTTCTCTGCTGCTGTGTAAGAGATGCCTTTCACCTTCCATGATGATTGTGAGGCCTCCCCAGCCATGTGGAACTATGAGTCCATTAAACCTCTTTTTCTTGTAAATTGCCCAGTTTCAAGTATATCTTTATCAGCAGCCTGAAAACAGACTTATACTGTACATTGGTATAAGTAGAGTGGGACACTGCTGAAAAGACACCCCAAAATTTGACAACGACTTTGGAACTGGGTAACAGGCAAAGGTTGGAACAGTTTAGAGAGCTCAGAAGAAGACGGGAAAACATGGGAAATTTGGAACTTCATAGGGACTTGTTGAATGGCTTTGACCAAAATACTGATAATGATATGAACAATGAAATCCAGGCTGAGATGGTTTCAGATGGAGATGAGAAATTTGTTGGGAACTGGAACAAAGGTGACCCTTGTTATGTTTTAGTAAAAAGACTGGTGGCATTTTGCCCCTGCCCTAGGGATTTGTGGAAGTTTGAACTTGAGAGAGATGATTTAGGGTATCTGGCAGAAGAAATTTCTAAGCAGCAAAGCATTCAAGAAGTGACTTGGGTGCTGTTAAAAGCATTCAGTTTTAAAAGGGAAACAGAGCATAAAAGTTTGGAAAATTTGCAGCCTAACAATGCGATAGAAAAGAGAATCCCATTTTCTGAGGTGAAATTCAAGCCAGCTGCAGAAATTTGGGTAAGTAAGAAGGGGAAAATGTCTCTAGGGCATGTCAGAGACCTTTACAGCAGCCCCTCCCATCACAGGCCTGGAGGCTTAGGAGAAAAAAAATGATTTTGTGGGCCAGGCCCAGGGTGCCCTGCATCCCAACCACTCCAGCTGTGGCTGAAAGGAGCCAATGTAGACCTTAGATCGTGGCTTCAAAGGGTGCAAGCCCCAAGCCTTGGTAGCTTCCATGTAATGTTGAGCCTGAGAGTGCACGGAAGTCAAGAATTGGAGTTTGGGAACCTCCACCTAGATTTCAGAAGATATATGGAAACACATGAATGTCCAGGCAGAATTTTGCTGCAGGGGCAAGGCACTGATGGAGAACCTCTGCTAGGGCAGTGTGGAAGGGAAATGTGGGGTCGAAACCCCCACAGAATCCCCAGTTAGGTACTGCCTAGTGGAGCTGTGAGAAGAGGGCTACCGTCTCCAGACCCCAGAATGATAAATCCACCAAGAGTTTGCACTATGAGCCTAGAAAAGCCAGACACTCATTGCCAGCCCATGCAAGCAGCAGGGTGGAGCTGCCCATGACCATAGGAACCCACCTCTTGCATCAGCATGACCTGGCTACAAGACCTGGAGTCAAAGGATATCATTTTGGAGCTTTAAAATTTGACTGCCCTGCTGAATTTCAGAGTTGCATGGAGCTTGTAGCCCCTTGGTTTTGGCCAATTTCTCCCATTTGGAAATCCTGTGTTTACCCAATGTCTATACCCCCGTTGTATCTAGGAAGTAATTAACTTACTTTTGATTTTACAGGCTCATAGGTGTAAGGGACTTGCCTTGTTTTAGATGAGACTTTGGACTGTGGACTTTTGAGTTAATGCTAAAATGAGTTAAGACTTCCAGGCATTGTTGGGAAGGCATGATTGGTTTTGAAATGTGAGGACATGAGATTTGGGAGTGGCCAGGGGCAGAACAATATGGTTTGACTGTGTCCCCACCAAAATCTCATCTTGAATTGTAGCTCCCATAATTCCCTCATGGAAGGGAACTGGTGGGAGATAAGTGAATCATGGGGATGGTTTCCCCCATACTGTTCTCATGGTAGTGAGTAAGTCTCATGAGATCTGATGGTTTTACAAGGGGAAACCCCTTTCACCTGGCTCTCTCTTGTCTGCTGCCATGTGAGACCTGCCTTTCACCTTCCACCATGATTGTAAGTCCTCTCCAGCTATGTGGAATTCTAAGTCCATTAAACCTCTTTTTCTTATAAACTGCACAGTTTTGGGTGTATCTTTATCAGCAGCATGAAAATGGACTGATTCACATAGCAAAGAATTTACTAATATTGTACAAAGTTGAAATATGGGGTTACCTTATTTAACAACTCCAGATTCAGAATACTTTTTAAATAAAAAACTATGGAATACTTTATTTTCAAGTGGCTTTAATTCATTTTGGTGACTAAGTTAGAAACTCATCTATCATTTATCAGTGATCCATACAAGAACTATTCAGAACCATAACATATTCTCTCAGTGTTCATGGCCCATATGGAATTATTCCATATTTAATCATAGGCTTTCTATATGGAAATTAACCTTATTTTATTTTAGAAATAAATTCAAAATCTAATCTCTCATTTTAGCATCAATGGGAAGAATACTGCATAGAAATAGCCTTTTACACATCTTTACAGTGTATTTTATAAACTTCAGGCTTAAGAAAATTTATGGAATGATAGAGATTGTGAAGAAATAATATAAAAACAATGATAATTCTAAGCAAAAGTAAAGGAAAAGTCACCTTTTTGCAATATGGAAAAAAATTATTTTGTGTGACTTTTCTAAAAACTTTTTCTGTGTTCATTTTAATTTTATTCTTTTTTTTAATTTTCATTTTTATTTTAGATTCAGGGGGTACATGTGCAAGTTTTATCCGTGGTTATATTGCATGAGTTTGAAGTTTGAGCTTCTATTGATTCTGTCACCCAGAGACTGAACATGGTACCCAACAGGGAGCTTTGCAGTCCTTGCACTACTCCCTCCAACCACTCTTTTGGAGTCCGCAATGACTACATTCCCCTCCTTATGTCTGTTTGAACCCAAGGTTTACCCCTGACTTATAAGTTAGAACATGTGATATTTGTTTTGTTTCTGAGTTAGCTTTCTTAGGCTAACAGTCTCCAGCTGAGTCCATGTTGCTGCAAACGACATGATTTCATTCTTCTTTTATGTTTGTGTAGTATTCCATGGTATATATGTACCACATTTTCTTTATTCAACCCACCATTGATAGGCACCTAGGTTGATTCCATGTTTCTGCTATTGTGAATAGTGCTGTCATGTGCATATGTGTGCATGTGTCTTTTTGGTAGAATGATTTACTTTCCTTTGAGTATACACCCAGTAATGGAATTAGTTCATCCTCTACTTTTATTCTACCAACACATCTCATTTCCCATTATTTTTCAATAGATGGCTTCATTCTTTAAGATCAGTGTTTTCCTGTTGGAAACATGCCTGCTTCCCTCTCACCATGTGAACTTTACACATACTGTGCTTTGTGCCTGAAGGACTCACCATTCTTTATGTTATTTAAATCCCCAGCTTCTACTTCAATTCAAATCTTTATGGTCTCTGACCTACAAAACTTAAAGATGATATCATACAATCTAATACTAAAATATATTCTGTCTTTTATCAGTCATTGTTTTTTCATTAGGACTACTCTCTTCTCCCTAAATAATTAAATTGCAAATATTTTGGTGTCAGAAAATGTATTTTATGATTTACTATTGCCCATTACCATGCATTCTGGTGTACACTTAATAACCATAATATAATTTCTTTATTACTACCTAAAATGAAAAATGTCAATGATATGAAAAAGGCCAATGATATGTTGAGTTCAAAATGGATATTTTGAGCTGAATATTATAACAGAAATATAATGGTATCATACAATAAAAGGTAGCAGTCCAATAAAACATGACATTTATACATCCAGTACTCATTATACATTCAATGAGTACTGGATGTATAAATGTCATGTTTTATTGGGCTGGTTACCACCATCAATCATTCCATTTTTTTGTTACCAACGATAAATATAATGTGTTTAAAGGTATATTTACTATTGTTAATAATATCCCTCCTACTTATTGAAAGACTATTGTGTATCAAGGTTTTTCATACTTAATGGGTATTCATTTTCTTAGTCTTATTGCAGAATTTTGAGTAGAACAATTTGGCCCTTTTGTGACTAAAGGAAAAGAATGGTAATATTTTTGAAAAATATAACTTGAATGTCAGAAGAATCTGAGTTCAAATGCTGACTTCTTCCCTTACTAGTTAAGTGATATTAATATTTCTGATTTTCAGTTTTTTGTAAAATGGAGATTAGTAAAACCAAATTCACAGTGTTGTTGCAAAGAAAGTACCTAATATAGACTCTGGTATACAATAGATGCTTAATAAAAGATAGTTTCTTCCAGAACATTCTAAACCAGTGTGTTCCTATGAAACTTTTAGAGGTGAGTCCTTCTCATTCTCAGGTGAAGGTGAGCTTTCCACAGATAATATGTGATTACATTCCTACTGCCCAGTACCAAGACTGTTTTGAAAATATGAAAGGGAAGTACATATTTATCAGAGTATGTTTATTTGTAATGCTCACCAAAAAGAATCTGGATCTTAGATATTGGTTCGAGATATTAATCCCAGTATAAAGAATGAGTACTTTCAGTGTTCAGAGTCTATTATTCTAATTATTTCATAGACTATTCTATCAGATTAAAATTAGAAGATAATATACTTATGATAATTATTAAGTGAAAAAAAATCAGGCTTCAATATGCAAAATATTTTTAAATAAAATTTTATTTATTGTAAGTAGTTTATAAGTAATAATAATTTTTTAAAATATAAAAATGGCCAGGTGCCATGGCTCATCCCTATAATCCCAACACTTTTGTAGGCCAAGGCGTGTGGATTGCTTGACTCCAGGAGTTCAACACCAGCCCGATAAGCATGGCGAAACCCCATCTCTACAAAAAATACAAAAAGTAGCCTGGTGCGGTGGTGTGTGCCTGTACATAGTCCCAGCTACTTGGGAGGCTGAGGTGGGAGAATCGATTGAACCTTGAGGTCGAGGCTGCAGTGAGCAGTGATTGTGCTACTGCACTCCAGCCTGTGCGACAGAGCAAGACCCTGTATCAAAATAAATATATAAATAAAGTTAATTTAATATAAAATATAAGTATTTGTGTATACAAAAAGGTTTATTTCTGTGTTGTGTGATTATGAATACTTTTTGTTCCTCTTCATTTTCTACAATGTTCATGCAATGTTCTTAAAGGAATCTGATCTAAAGCTTGAACATCCCTTCCTAACTTTTCTTATCTTCTATTCTTATATAAAGATTGAGTTTCCAGTTCAGGAATTTTCTCTCTTCTTTTCTTTGTGAGTTTTCTGAACCAGACGCAGTATTCCTCACTTTCATTTACTTAAACAAGAGGAGGAGTATGGCTTTTAACCCCCCTTTCCTCTCCTTAATCTAGGTAGGCTTGTGACTACATCAGAAAGGACATATGCAACTTCCAACACTAAGTCATAATAGGCATGAGAGCATTCTTGGAATTTGGCACCATGCTTTGAGAAAGCCCTGGCTGGTACATGTGGAGATGATGCATGGAAAAACCACAGGTATGTGTCCAAGCTAATAGTCCAGCTGAGAACCGAGCCAACAGCCAGCATCAACCACCAGAGAAGGAAGGAACATGTCTCTATGTGATACAAGGCTTCAGTCACCCAATCACCCTGGCTTTCAAATATATCCTGTTCAGGCCCCAGAACATTTTGGAGCAGATAACCAGCCCTGCTGTGCTCCATCTAACTTCCTGGCCCACACAAACATTGACAGATCATGGTTGTAATTGTTTTAAGTCATTAAGTATTGGAGTGATTTGCCAGTTAGAAATAGACAACTAGAACATATCCCCAAAACTTAGTGACTTTAAAAAACACCAAATAAAGTTAGTATAGCTTAGTTTTATAGACCAAGAATTCAGGCAAACCTCATCAGCAGGGTAACTGTTCTGCTTCTCATATCATTGACTGATGCTGCTCAGTGGTAGTCAGCTAGTGAATGGGCTGCTTTGGAGAGTCTGACAGTTTCACTCACATGTCCAACATCCTGGAAGTTGCAGCTTGAAGATGTGATTGAAAACTTGAGCACTTCCCAGGCATTGCAGGCTCAAATTAGTCTTAAGTGTTTTTATGTGTTAGAGACCAGAGAGTGTTCTTTTAGCCCCAGGTAAAAGTTGCAAGGCTTCTTAGGACCTGCCCTCAAAAGCCCCAGAAAGTCTCTCCCACTATGTTCTATTGCTTAAGCATGTCACTAAACCAGCCCAGATTTCAGTAGAGTGGAATTAAATTCCATCCCTAAATGGGAAGAATACCAACAAATCTGCAGAGCCACGTTTAATCTACCATACTTGGTATCACAAGAACTAGTGTGAGAGCAAGGAGTTTACAAGACTGAGAGTTTAAAGGCAACAGTACATCACTTTTCTTTATCTTTAGGTTGAAATGTACTCCTCAATAGCTATTTGGACCCTCAGTTATTTTTTTTTTTCATTTCAAAGTCCATTATATTAAAGTCAGCTGTTATGCTAATCACCTAAAATGTCAAATGCCAAACTTTTGTGTGTAGGTTTAGAAATTTAAAACAGGTCATGTAGGCTATTCTAAGTATACATTACTTTTGTATTAAGAAAAAGATAAAGGTTATTTTTAAAAGCAAAATTCTTTCAATTCATAGCTAATCTTTGTTACCAGTTGAGAGAAATGGTACAAATTCTAAGTGAATACAGGAATCAGTAGAAATTTCAGGTACAAGGCAAAGGATGAGTCTTCTAAATAAAATGAACTTCAGATTCTTGATATTTTCACACGTGTTGTTGAAACATATTCTGCTTTGTGTTAAAATTGCTAGTAGGATTCTGCCAAGGAATTATGAAAAGCAAATTGAATGTTAAGCAATGAATTTAACGTCAACAGCTGCCTTCTAGCAAGCTTTCTGTCTTGGGCATATGGAACTACTGCTTATCTCAATATAATCATCATTAACCTAATAATCAGTAGATGGTTGTTGGATTCATACTTTTTGACTCTAGTAGTTTCAAAGTCTCCAGTTTGCAATCCACTATTCATTTTGATTTGTACATTCCACACTGCTTTCTCTTTTCTTCTTTTTTTTTTTTTTTTTTTGAGACGGAGTCTCGCTCCGTCGCCCAGGCTGGAGTGCAGTCACGCGATCTCGGCTCACTGCAAGCTCCACCTCCCGGGTTCACGCCATTCTCCCGCCTCAGCCTCCGAGTAGCTGGGACTACAGGAGCCCGCCACCACGCCCGGCTAGTTTTTTGTATTTTTAGTAGAGACGGGGTTTCACCATGTTAGCCAGGATAGTCTCGATCTCCTGACTTCGTGATCCACCCGCCTTGGCCTCCCAAAGTGCTGGGATTACAGGCTTGAGCCACCGCACCCGGCCTGCTTTCTCTTTTCTGAGAATGACTGTTTAAAGAAATTGTACTTACATTTATTCCTTTTTAAATCTAGAGTGTATCTCCCCAGTTTAAAATAAAAAATTAAGAGAAGCTGAAAACTAATTTGACATTTTTTCACACAATCTCTCTTCTTCCTTCAGCTTTTTATTTTTCTTTATCATCATTATTAATACACACTGATTGAGGGCCTACTATATGCAGGGTACATTGGGCTACATGCTCTGATTACAAAAAGAGATAGAAAACAAAGCCTACATCAAGGGTTTCACAATCTCGTTGAGGCTATGTGACATATATATTTTTAATAATAACAATACAAGGTAGTTTGGGACTGGCGTGAGGCCCCTTGAAGTTGAATAATGTTATCTAATCTAGGAAACCATGACCAGATACCTTATTCCTCCCTGTTTGAAAACCACTCTGGCAACCTGACCGTTTACTCGTCACCGAAGCTCCTGGTGGCATCATTCAGGACATCCTTAGAAATAAGTTCCTGCTATGATTCACTCTTTATGGAGGAGTCTTCTTGTTCAGTTAGCCAGATGACTACTACATGAAACATAAAGAGTTTCCCTTTCACAGAGTTTTCAAAAAGGCTGCTGAAAGAAGCCATTATTATTAAAACTAAGAAGTTAATATTAATAGGAACAAGAGGGAGATAGAAAAACAGAAAGAGAGAAAACATACAAAAATGGGGATAGAAAAAGGGTGGCTATGGCATGAGAAAGAGGGCAAAGAGTAAAAGGCCTGTACTGCCAAGGGAGCAATAGTTCCCTTCAAGTCAGTGTGAGTTATCTATTGCCACCATAATGATGTATAACAAATAATCACAAAGCCTTGGTAACACACAATGAGCATTTCTTGCTCACACATCTGGGGACATTAAGGAGTTCTGATCTTGACTAGGCTTGCCATAGATTCTTTTCTTGGCAATGGCAGACAGGCAAGAGCAAGAAAACTCAACTGTACAAATATTCTGCAAGACTATCAAGTAGAAACAGGAGCTCAGAGGTAGAGAAGACCTGAGAGTATACATTATCCTACATGACCTGAGGCCTTGGAGAAATATTGGTGAAGACACCAGAAGGAACATTGAAGCCAATTTTATCTTGACATTAAAGACAGAGAAACCCAAGCTGATACCTAGTGTATTTGTTTTCTGTTGCTGCTGTAACAATTATGAATTTAGGAGCTTAAAACAACATACACATATTATCTCACAGTTCTGTACGTCAGAAATCTGGGTTGGCTTCACTCATTTCACTGTTCTGATTTCACAAAATCAAGGTGTTCATTAGCTGGGTCTTTATCAGGATGCTCTAGGAAAAATACACTTCCAAGTTTATTTACGTTGTTGCAGAATCCAGTTCCTTGTGACTGTAAGGGTACCATATTCTTGCTGTCTGCCAGCTCGGCGTCATTCTCAATATCTAGAGATCACACACACAGCCTTGGCTCCCTTCACCTTTAAAGTCAGCATAGAGGGTTGAGTCCTTCTCATGCCTCAAATCTATTTGACCTTCTCTGCCTCATCTCTGTTACTTCCAACCACAGAAAATTATCTGCTTTTGAAAGTTCATGTGATTAGATTGATCCCACCTGAATAATCGAGGATAACCTACCTATTTTAAGGTCCCTAATCTCAATTGCATCTGAAACACCTTTTTGCCGTGTAACATATATCCATAAATTCCAGAGATTAGGATAAAGATACGGGGGTGTGGGAGGGCTGGGATGGGGGTTGCCTGCTGTACCTGGGATCACATGAATCACAAACAATTCTTTTTCATGAACAGCCTACCACAGATTTGATAATCATGGACCCCCAGATTGTCTATGCCCAATTTCGTGCATTTTATCAATTACTAGTCTGTGTGTGTGTTATACCATGTGCTCTCATTTGGATTTCAAAAAATATAATGGCTATAATTAGAAAACGTCTGTTTCCTATATGATTACTCTTTCTCTCTGCCACTAGAAAGAAAAAAAAAAAAACTGGGTCAGAGGTATAGTCAGTAACTTAACTATTCCTAGAGCACTTCATCTTCAAGAACAGCATTCTGCCAACCCCACCGCCAGTCATAGATTCTCACACCAAAGATTCTAATTCATCTACAGTTTGTAACTATATCTAGCTATTATAAATTGAATTGTGTGCCCCAAATATCACACATAGAAGTCCTAACTCCCAGTACCACAGAATGTGGTATCTTATTGAGAAATAGAGTTGTTGCAAAAGTAGTTACTTAAAATAAGTTCATACTGGAGTATAGTGGGCCCCTAATCCAAAATATATGATGTCGTTATAAAAAGGAGAAATTTGGACACAGTCACACAGGAAGAAGGTCATGTGAAGATGAAAACAGAGACTTACAAACCAGCGAACCCCAAAGATTGCCAGCAAACCATCAGAAGCTAGAAAGAAGCATGGAACAGCTTTTCCTTTACAGATCTCAGACAGAACAAATTCTACCAACACCTTAATCTTGACCTTCTAGCCTCCAGAACTGGGAGACAAAATATTTCTACTGTTTTAGTCACCCAATTTGTGGCACCTAATGGCAAACCTAGAAAACTTACACAGTCACTAACTTGGATAAATCTCTGGTAAAGACCTGAACCTAATTACAGTGTTTTTAAAGAAATACATGTTTGGCTACTTTTAATTACAATTAATAGAACCTGGCTATTAAAGAATGTATTAAAAAAAAGAATACAATCCCTAGGAATACAGCTAACAAGGGAGGTGAAACATCTCTATAATTAGAATTTAAAAACACTGCTCAAAGAAATCAAAGACACAAACAAATGGAAAAATAGTCCATGTTCATGGATAGTAAGAATCAATATCATTAAAATGGACATACTGCCCAAAGCAATTTACACATTCAATCCTATTCCTATGAAACTACCAATGACATTCTTCACAGAACTAGAAAAAAAAGTTTTAAAATTTACATGTAACTAAAAAAGTGCCAAATAGCCAAGACAATCCTAAGCATAAAGCACAAAGCTGAAGGCATCACGTTGCCCAAATTAAAACTATACTACAGATCCATGGTAACCAAAACAGCATAGCACTGGCACAAAAAAAGACACATAGACCAATGGAGCAGAACAGCGAATTCAGAAATAAGGCCACACACCTACCATCTGATCAGATCACCATGTGATCTTCAACAAACCTGACAAAAGCAAGCAATGGAAAAAGGACTCCCTATTCAATAAATGGTGCTGAGATAACTGGCTAGTCATATGCAGAAGACTGAAACTGAACACCTTACTTATATCATATACAAAACTCAAGATTTATCAAAGACTTAAATGTAAAACTCAAAACTGTAAAAAACCTGGAAGACAACCTAGGCAATACCATTCTGGATGTAGGATCTGGCAAGGATTTCATGATGAAGATGCCAGTAGCAATTGTAACAAAGGCAAAAAATGACAAATGAGATCTAAGTGAATGAAAGAGCTTCTGCACAGCAAAATAAAATATCAACAGAGTAAACACAGCAAAAGAAAATATCAACAGAGTAAACAATCTACAGAATGGAGGAAAATATTTGCAAACTGTGCATCTGACAAAGGACAAAGGTCTTATATTCAGAATCTATATGGAACCTAAACAAACTCACAAGCAAAAAACAAGCCCATGCGAAAATGGGCAAAGGACATAAATAGACACTTTTCAAAAGAAGACATACATGCAGCCAAGAAGCATATGAAAAAAAGCTCAACATCACTGATCATTAGAGAATGCAAATCAAAACCACAATGAGATATCATCTCACACCAGTCAGAAGGACTATTATTAAAAAGTTTAAAAATAACAGTTGCTAGCAAGGTTACAGAAAAAAAAGGAATGCTTATACACTGCTGGTGAGAGTGTAAATTAGTTCAACCTCTGTGGAAGGCAGTGTGGTGATTCCTCAAAGAGCTAAAAAGAGAACTACCATTCAATCCACCGATCCCACTACTGAGTGTATACCCAAAGGAATACAAATCATTTTACCATAAATACTCATGCACACATATGTTCATTGCAGCACTATTCACAATAGGAAAGACATGGAGTGAACCTAAATGCCCATAAATGACAGATTGGATAAAGACTATGTGTTAGATATACACCATGGAATACCATGCAGCCATAAAAAATAATGAGATCATGTCCTTCATCCAGAGGTCATTATCTTTAGCAAACTAATGGGGAAACAGGAAACCAAATTCCACATGTTGTCACTTTTAAGTAGGAGCTAAACAATGAGAACACATGGACACAAAGAGAGGAACAACAGAGCCTGGGCCTACTTGAGGGTGCAAGGTGGGGGGAGTGAGAAGGTCAGAAAAAATAGCACTTGGGTACTAGGCTTAGTACCTGGGTGATGAAATAATCTGTACAACAAATCCCCTTGACACAAGTTTATCTATGTAACAAACTTGCACATGTACCACTGATCCTAAAAGTTTTTTTTTTTTAAGAGCAAACTGTATTATGTTGGAAAGTTGTAAATGAAATAGATGGAAATGACTATACTAGCCTATGTTCAGAAATAAAATTATATTGATATTTAAGCCAAATTATTAGAGTTTGAAGCCTATATTTGCTTATGCAGATATTAAGTCCCATCCCCCATCCCCTTCTCCTTTGTTTCTGAATCTCCCCTATACACATCTGGAAGTCTTCTTTGGGGTCTTGCATTGTTTGGGGATGTGTCTGACTGTGTACCTCAGCTCTGTCTTCTTCATCTGAGTACCACTCCATCCCTTCTGCTCCTGGTACTATCCAATGGAGCACAATCTGGCATGCTTAACAACCTCACATACAATGACCTTCTGACTCTTAAACTGACAACATAACATTGGACTCTGTAGCTGGAAAAGGAGACTGGGGCAGGATTGGAGCTTGCCTTCTCATAAAAATCTATGCTATAAGTGATCTGATGGGCCACAAAGCAATGCTGCATGTATCTAATGTCTCAACAAGTCTTTCATAACTACAGTTCTTCCAGCTTCTAGCCTCCACTTCTCTTGCCACTGGGTTCAAAATCTACCACAAAGGCCTAAAATCTACCCTGAAGAAGAAAATCCAATCCCATCCCCTACATAGAAATCAAGTCTTCACCACTTAACTTTCACAAAACTCCTCCCTCCTGCTGCTCCTAAAACAAAAACTTCACAATTCTTGCACATAGTACCCAAAAGGGGCCATCATTCTACCAATTTCACAACCAATCTGACTCTATTTCCCCTTTTAGATTCAGCTAGGATTTACAGCTCAGTAATAAAGAGTAGCTAAGGAAAGTCAGAGGAAGGCGAGATTACTGAGAATACAGTCAGTAAAATAAATTTAACAGAGGATGAAAGATTTTAACAGGAAGTAAGAAATTTAGATCAATGGAGAGATGGAGGGCATTCTAGGCAAGAATTTCAAGAAAGAAATGTCACTAGCAAAGAAAAAATGGAAACATAAATTTGGCTGACCAAAGACAAAGATAATATTTATCTCACTCAGTCACTCTGACTCTTCAGAGGTATCCATTTTTTTTAAAAAAATCATCTTTAATCTCAATCCACAAGTATCTTCTTTCATTTTCCCTTATTAGAAACAATTTCCACATTCCTGGGAATAATTCAAACCAAAAATATTATTTTCTCATTCTCTTAAAATGGTGTTTTTTAAAATCCAGATAACTCACCCTAGCTTTGCCTACAATGAGTTATTGCAGTTTGCTTTACTTTACCTATGCCACAATCTTGGTTTCTGCAGAGTTTCCATGCTCTCCCATCAGGCAAACTTCTTGTTTTCCAGTTTTCTTCTCTTTAGCAACACCACAAGCTCCAAATTGCAATTTTCACCCCTCCGCAAACCTAAATGGAGTAGACACACCTTCTCCCCCATTAACTCTTCCTAGCAACCTCAACCTTGCTAACTAGAGGTCTCAGTGGCAAGAGGACATAGCTACTTGCTGTTCACATCCAAGACACAGTAGAACATTCCTAGGAAAAAGCATGTCTTTTTCCAGATACTCAAGGGATCTAGGGTCCTGTGAACCCAGAGCTGATTTCTATCCTCAAGCCTTTATGCAATCATGACAGCCACCACTTTGGTTCTGGTTTATGCCAACTGCCTTCTGCGTTTGTATGTGTGTGTGTGTTGAGGATGTGTGTTATGAGGAGTGTTCATGTATGCTCATTTATTTTTCAGCAGAACATGAAGTTATACAGATACTAATCGCAGGGATTACTTTTTTGCGGGTCAATTTATGGCTGTGGTTTTGTCTCAGAGGAATATGTTTTGGTGAACAGAGTTCACTCAAGGCTTAAATTGCTCTAATTGTTTAATGCATGAAATGTACTTGCACTGAGAATGGGAAGGTTACTTGCTTGTTAAGAAAACAAGGATTACAATTGGTTGACAAAACCCAACTGAAATAGTTATGAAAGGTCATATAAACAGGCACATGTTTTTGTAGGGCTCTCTAAAATGTAAAATGTCTATAGATAGTAAAATAATCCTGGTGGTGATACAGCAGTATTGTGAAGTCTTGTAAAAGAGATTAAATTAGCTCATGCTGAAAAGTCCATTAAATACACACTAATCTATTGCTGAAAACTCACCAAGTAAAGAATTCAATCTGTTATATTCCCTTCTTGATTTTTTACAGTCACTGAAATATACTTGGATTAAAAAATAGGCATGGTAATCTGTGACCTTCACAGTTGTTAGGGCACAGCTGAATCCTATTTAAAGCTTCCAAGATTTGAATTTTTTTTTTAATAGTAAGTGCTACTTGGAAAAAAAAAATGACACATCTTTGGGGAGTGTTAACATTTTGTTGTTGCTGTTATTGCTATCTATGATTTTTGTAAGGAATTCATCTGAAGTTATAAAATGTTGGCAGAAAAGAGAAACAACATTTTCTGAAGGTCTACAATGTCTTGGGCACTTTGCCACAGAAAACTTTAACTTTCACGTCAATTTTCAACCTAGGCATTGTTATTTTGAATTTACAAATGTGAAACTAAGAGTCTTAGATAAAGGAAATTGCCTGCTTATGCTCATAAATGATCATGTTTATATTCAGACCTAGATCTAACATGCAAATTATTTCCCATCTCAAAACTTTCGCTTCTGTAAGTTCACGATTCTGGAATATTCCTCTACAGAGTCTGGGATCCCTTCTGATCTCAGCCTTTGTTACCTAGTCAGGTCCTAGGAGGTTCCCTCTGGAACCCCCTCTTCCACTGCCCTGACCCATCTCAGTGCTGTGTTTCTTTCCTGTGAGTCACTTAAGATATTGTTTAGTTGGTTGGCTTTTGCCTGTTTCTTCCTCTAAAATGTCAGCTCTATGAGGACAGGGACCATATTTGTCTAATTCATTTCAATATTACCAAAGCTTAGCATAAGCCTGACATACAATAGACAATTCAGTAAATATCAGGTGACTCTAAATGACTCCAGGCTTTTTTAACTCACTATGTTGCATCACATGGATCATTAATTCTATTGAAAATTGTTTTGTTCATTAATTCCCAAAGCAAAAAATATTAAAGATAAAATAATAAGATTTCCTGATTGGATACTTTGGTCCCATATTACTATTTCCCATACAAATATTTTTGGTTTCTTGCATCATCTGAAAATCAAGATGTTTTCATATTCTCCAAAACATTTCCCAACCTGGAACAAGTAGAAAGGTGACAACCCTGAAAGAGCTATATGTTTTGTGGAGAGTTCAGAGTTTTGTGTCTACAGCGCTATTTCTTATCTTCTCCATGACAGGGGTTGGCAGAATAGTATATGCGTGTTACAAATATATGAAAGTGGGATCATGTTGTTCTTGGGCAACTAACATAAGTTAGGCATTGTTCTCTGTCTGGAGATTCAAAGTACCAATAGAATACAATTCCTTTCCTTAAGGAACTCACAGTTATGTAAATCAGTTTACATTAATTTTCATGTTTTCACCTACTAAATAAGATTAACATTGACAACCACTTATATCCCAGGGATACAAAGCTTGGGATGTGGAGGGCAGAGGAAATAGCAGTAAATAGCAAAAGTCTTGCAGGGCTTTTCTTATTTCTTTTTTGTTATTATTAGCTGCTATGCAGTGCATGTGTTAGAGCTGACCTCAAGGGAAGGACTTGACTTGCGAGAATTTGCCATTTGTTTCTCATTGTTCCCCATTGCTGGTTGCCTAGTCATAGTCTAACTTTATTTAAAGCCCAAGGGAAGTTAAAAAAGCATATTTTATTTCCCACCCCACTCACAGTAGGGGAAAGCCATGGGAAAGTAGATGTAATAACATTTGTTGCCAAAGGTACAAAAGTCCATAAAGTATAAGCATACCAAGGTGGAAGCTACACACACACATACGTATGATAACACCACAGCTGAAGTATCAGTTCACATTGGAGAGGCCATGTTATGACAAATTTCACTGGTTTGCACATGTTATGACAAATTTCACTAAAACAGTTTATCTGTCTAGAGTTTTATGGCATTCAAGTCCACACTGAGTAGTTTTTGATACTATTCTCTCATATGTTATTTTGGGCAATTCTTAGAACAAATGAGGTAGGGACTCAGAAGCAAAGGTTACTGAATTTTTGCAGTCATACTTACTTACTATTGTAGTTGTACGTATCTTCAAGAATGTTGTCCCCCAATATAAAAATCAATAATGGACAAATGGCATTACTATCTACAGATGTATACTGATTAGAACCATGGCCTTGAAAAGGCAATTTCTAGTACTTGCTTTCTTTTTTTCATTTTCCTTTCTTCTTTCTTTTTTCTCCTTTCTTTCTTTCTTTCTTCCTTTCTTTCTTCTTTTTTTTTTTTTTTTTTTCGTTTTCTGGTCTATATTTTAAAAATACTGAATCATTTTTACAAAGTGGGAAATCCAAAATAGATTGCTCTAAAGTTTTCTTTAGAGATAACTCCAACTAATATGCCAACTATTACTGTCAGTGGTGAAGTGACATTCTTTGCCATGGATTACTGAACAGCTTATAAATTCTACAGATGTTTGTGATTTTTCTTCAACTTCTTATAATACTCCAATAGTACAGTTATGTGAAAGGTATTTAAAGGCAAGGTTAATAGTTACATGGACCACCCAGAAACACAACGGTCTACCACCTGTTTGAAATAAAAAACCACCACCCCTGAGATTATGAGAGAGTGCCTACAAGTTTGTGCCTGCAGGTTTGAGTTAAAGTGCCAGAGTTTGAGGGCATCATATTAGAGTCAGCCATCTTTGTTCTTTCCCTGTAAGGAGCTAGCAAGAGAGTCACCTCAGGATTTTCTTAAGAACTCTAGTTACTTACCCACAGTAGTCACCTGTCTGTCTTTTCCTTTTCTCCCATTCTTTACATTCTTCTATTTTCTTTTCTTGCTTGAATATAATTTCTATCAAAAAATATTAACTTTTTGTTTTGTTTTGATTTCTAAAACTCTAGCTTGTTTACTTGGCATTATTTTTGTGACATTTCCTTTTAATTTATATTGTAATATTTGTTATCTCTCTATTCTTACTTTAGTAACTATTTGCCTGTTTAATCTTTATTTTCCACTGGTTAACCATTTGCAGAAGAATGAAACTGGACTCCTACCTTTCACTATACACAAAAATTAACTCAAGGTAGATTAAAGACTTAAATGTAAGACCTCAAAGTATAAAAATTCTAGCAGAAAGCCTAGGACATACTCTTCTAGACATTAGTTTAGGCAAATAGTTTATCATGAAGACTATAAAAGCAAAAGCAACAAAATGAAAAATAGGCAAATGGGAACTAATTAAAGAGCTTCTTCACAGCAAAAGAAATTATCAACAGAGTAAACAGACAACCTATACAATGAGAGAAAATATTTGCCAACTATGCATCTAACAAAGGCCTAATATCCAGAATCTATAAAGAACTTAACAAGAAAAAAATAAAGAGCCTCATTTAAAAAGTGGGCAAAGGACATGAACATGAAAAAATGCTCCACATCTTACTAATTATAAGACAGATCCAAATCAAAACCACAAGATACTATCTCACACCAGTCAGAATGGCTATTACTGAAAAGTAAAATAATAATAATAATAATATGTCGGTGAGGTTGTAGAGAAAAGGAAATGCTTATACACTGTTGGTAGGAATGTAAATTAGTCCAGCCACTGTGGGAAGCAGTTTGAAGATTTCTCAAAGAACTAAAACATGAACTGCTATTTGACCCAACAATCCCATTACTGGACATATATACAAAAGAAAATAAATCATTCTACCAAAAATACATATGTACTCATGTTCATCACAGCACTATTCACAATAGCAAAAATATAGAATCAATATAGGTACCCATCAATGGTGGATTGGATAAAGAAAATATGGTATATATACACCATGCAGCTATAAAAAAGAAAAAAAAGAATGAAATCATATCTTTTGCAGGAACACAGATGTAGTGAGGCCGTTATCCTAAACAAGATAACAGACAAACAGAAAAGCAAATACTACTCACTTATAAGTGGGAGCAAAATCTTTGGCTCACACAAACATAGAGATAGGAACAATAAACACAGGGGACTCCAAAATAATGGAAGGAGAGAGGGGCCAGGGGCTACAAAACTTTTTATTGGGTATTATATTCACTATCTGGATTATGGGATCAATAGAAGCCCAAACCTTAGCACCAAGCAATATACACTTGTAACAAACTTGCACAAGTACTCTCATGATTGAAAATAAAAAAGAAATGTTTAAAAACCTTATCTTCCTGCTTTCATTTTCTTTAAAAATGTTTTTGCCCTTAGAATTTGATATTTATTTTTCCTTCTAACTTATTTTTTTCTAATCTCTGTTCTTTTATTTTTCAATCTCTACATTTGTAACTTCCTTTGATCCACCATTACTATTTTGCTATCTGCCCTGAAAGGCAGACATCATACCTGTTTCATGTTCTGAAGCTTCCAATCATGAGCAAAGAAATTAGTAACTTAAAAAAATTTAAATAATAAAGATTTTAAAATTAGGAAATTTGACTATGAATTTTGTAAGTAAACCCTACTACAATTATGAGTGGCTATAGCAAAACACTATAAATTGAGTAGCTTATAAACTACAGAAACTTATTTCTTATAGTTCTGGAGGATGGGAAGTTCAAGATCAAGATGGCAGCAGATTCAATATCTGGCAAAGGCCTGTTTCATGATCCATGGATGTTGTCTTCTCATTGTGTCTTCACCTGGTAGAAGGGGTAAGGGGTCTCTTTTGCAAGGACACTAATTACATTCATGAGGACTCTGCCCCCATGACCTAAGAATTCTTCGAAAGTCCCATCTCCTAACACCATCACCTTGAGCGTGAGGATCTTAACATACGAATTGTAGGAGGACATAAACATTCAGACCATAGATGAAACAGAGCTTGACCTCCCCAACTGCTCCACTGCAGCATCCCTAAGTAAATGCCCTGGCAGATGTCTATTTGGAGTCATCTGCATGAAGAGCACTCTGTCTAAACAAAATTATCCCATTGGTCCATGTGGACCAGCAGCTGCATCCTACACCAAGTATGTGACTAAAAAATGATGCCTCTAAATTTTTGAGTGGTGGAAACCAGAATTTAACTCTATTCACAGGGGTGTATTGGTGTGTTTTTGTGCACACACACTTGTACATTAATATATTTGTTTAGATAAAGAAAAAATCCAAATTTTTAATAATGAGTATTCCTGGAGAGTAAAGGTGGGTGGGGTTTTTAAAACTTAATTCATATTACTTGATTTTTAATGTACATGTATCATAGTTAAATTTAAAACAATTATTAAAATTAAAGATATCATTTATGAAATGAAAACATAATTCGTTGCTTCCTTTGAATACTCTAAAACTCTACAGACCAGTAGGAGTCTGTATCTGAACTGTACCATTCTAGTCTCTGCTGGAATAAATTTTAAATGAATTATTCTTTAGTGTTATGCCATTGAACTTTATTAAAGGAGGTTCCAAGAAATTTCTCTGTGAAATGTGTTGTTTTATTTACCCTACATATGTTGTTAAGAAAACAAGTCATTACATTTAAACCTGGTATTTTAATACCAGTATTACTGGGCAGGTCTCCTCAGAGGCAGCCTGGATTACCTCTTAATGAGTTTATGAATCTTGAAACTAATTACATTTCCCCCTTCACTTTGGCTGCTAGAAAGCTCTGAGCCAAATAGCCAGCCCACTTGTAGTAAGTAGATCAAATCTTGCAGTAAATGTTACATTCATTCACTCCTTGTTACATCTTGTTTTTTCCATTATATCTTCTCTTTACCTTGATTCCCTCACTTATTTGTTTTATTGTCTATATTTCGGCAAGCTGTCTGAAATCCCTTTAAAAACAAAGCAAGGTATAAATAACTAAAATCATAAATATTCAAAGCAAACAGTTCCAGGAGACTGTGACATTTCCATTTATGACCTAAATATTCCTGCTAGTCCTAATACTCATAATACTTTCATTTCCGCTCCATAGCCCTAGGGAAGCCATTTATTCTTAATATACTGTTGAGCCTATTAAGCATCTAAGGATTTTTTAAAGAGAAGATTGTTCAGGGAAAAGTGAAAATATTCTCATAACTTTGTATGAGTCTCCAGATGAGAAGTTTCCTCAGGAGTACTATGCAGGGAAAAGGCTATATTTGTCACATGTTTAATAAACAATGTGGAGGTTTAAGCTGTCATTTACATTTTCCATTAGTTATATCCAAAATTAGAGTATCATCCATTTAGATTTATTAAATTCATTCTCTTTATATTGTTATTGACTGAGCCCCACTGACACGTAGAAAGAATTAAAAGCTATATAAGTTAAAAGTAACTCTACTTTTGTTTCATTGCAAGTACTCTGAAAGAAATAAATATAAAATATTCCTTTCAATCTCTTGCCTAATTAAAACAGGATTTCTGGCAAAACATGGCATGATAAAACTGTTTTGATTTCACTACAATAGCTGCGCCTGCAAAATAACAAAGAAAAAAGGATAGGAAACTCTGGTCAAACTAAGAATAGTCCCAAACTGTAAACTGTGAAGAATACCTGCCAAAACCAAAGAGCATGTCACACACTGATACATACCTCTCCAGAGTTCTTGCAGGGAAGGGAGTTTGGTAAGTGACATAGCCTTGAAAGTCTTAGCAGCTATTGTTTGCTTGCATCAAGTTCTGCAGATACCCAGTTCCACCCACACAGAATCATAAAGTAGACATGACAAAAGAAGGAATCATTTATACCCACCGCTTTTATTTCATAAGACATAGCTTCCTAACTCAACAGGTGCAGTAAGAATGAGGAAAATATATAATCATATTTGCAGTAGATACTAGACTCGGTTAACAAAATAACAAAATAAAAACAAACTCATGATTCGGAAAACCATTAACACACAGTATTTCCCTGTATGTATGTCTAAGTGTAGGAGAATGTGCTCCCAAAAAATAAGACACAGAAAATATGCGAGAAGGGTTTTGAGACAAAACTCACAAATCAATTCTGGTAGCTGCCTTAGATCACGCTCCATGTTTCCTTGTACACATAATATATATACACATCACATGCTTCTTATCTATTCATCCATCAATTCGCATTTAGCTTGTTTCCATATCTTGGCTACTCTGAATAATGCTGCAATGAACAAAAAAGTACAGATATCTCAAGATCATGATTTCAATTCCTTTGGATATATACCCAGAAGCAAGATTGCTGGATCATATCTGATATGGTTTGGCTCTGTGTCCCCACCCAAATCTCATCTCTGATTTTAATCCCGACATATTGAGAGAGGGTGCTGGAGGAAGGTGACTGGATTATAGGGCGGTTTCCCTTACGTTGTTCTCATGATAGTGAGGGAGTTCTCACGAGATCTGATGGTTTAAAAGTGGCTGTTTCCCTTGTACACTCTCTCTCCTGCTGCCTTGTAAAGAAGGTGCTTTCTTCTCCTTCACCTTCCACCATGATTGTAAGTTTCCTGAGGCTTCCCCAGCCACGTGGAACTGTGAGTCAATGAAACCCCTTTCCTTTATAAATTACCCAGTCTCAGATAGTATCTTTATAGCAGTGTGAGAACAGACTACTACAATATGGTAACTTTATCTTTAATTTTTTGAGAGGCCTCCATACTGTTTTCCATAGCAGTAGCACCATTTTACATCTTCACTAACAATGCACAGGGTTCCAATTTCTCTACACCTCACCAACACTTGCTATTTTTTGCAGTTTTAATAATGACCATTTTAACAGGTGTGAGGTGATAGCTCATTGTGGTTTTAATTTAAATGTCCATAATAATTAGTGATATTGAACACCTTTTCAGATACCTCTTGGCCATTTGTACATTTAGAGAAATGTTTGTTTAGGTCCTTTGGCTATTTTTTAACCAGGTTATTTGCTTTTTTGCTATTGAGTTATAGGAGTTTCATATACACGTTGAATATTAGCCCCTTATCAAATATATATTTTGCAAATATTTTCTCTTATTTTTCAGGTTGACTTTGATTATGTTGATTGTTTCCTTTGCTGTGTAGAAGCTTTATGGTTTGATCCAATCTCACTTAATTTTTGTTGTCATTGTCTTTGCTTGCGATGTCATAACCAAAAAACCATTGCCAAGATCAACATGAGAAAGCTTTTTCTGTATGTTTTCTAGCAGTTTTATGATTTGGGGTCTTATATGTAAGTCTTTATTCCATTTTCAGTTTATTGTTGTGTATGGGGCAGGATAAAAGTTCAAATTTATTCTTTTGCATATGGATATCCAACTTTCCCAACAACATTTATAGAAGAGACTGTATTTTTCCGTACTTTATTCTTGGTGCTGTTCTTGAAGATTAGTTGAGCATATGTGCATGAGCTTGCTTCTGGGCTCTCAATTCTGCTCCACTGGTTTATATGCCTGTTTATATGCCAGCACCATACTCTTTTGATTACTATATCTTTGGTTTATAATTTGAAATCAGAAAGTAGGATGCCTCCAAATTTGGTCTCTTGCTTAAGATTGCTTTGACTAGTCTAGATCTTTGTGATTTCATCTGAATCTTAGTATTGATTTTTCCATTTTTGTAAATAATGTCATTGGGATTTTTGACAGTAATTGCATTTAATTTTTAAGTCATTTTGATAGTATAAACATTTTAACAATATTGAATCTTTCAACTCAGAAACATGGGATATCTTTCCATTTATTAATGTCTAAATTTTCTTCATTAACATTTCATAATTTTCAGTGTGTAAGTGGTTCACTTCTTTGGTTAGGTATGTTTCAAAGTATTTTATTCTTTCTGCTGCTATTATGAAACAAACGGTTTTCTTAATTTTCTTTTTGGATAGTTCATTTTTAGTATATGGAAATACAACTTATTTTTGTACATTGATTTTGTGTCTTGTGAAATTACTGATTTCGTTTATTAGTTCTACCAGGTTTTTAGTAGAATCTTTAAGGTTTATAGTATGTATAAAATTATGTTATCTGCTATCAGAAATAATTGTACTTCCTTTCCAGGTTGGATAATGTTAGTATATTTTTCTTGCCTAATTGCTGTGGCTAGGACTTCCAGTACTAAGTTGAGTAGAAGTGGCTAGCACGGGCATCTTTGTATTGTCCTTGATCTTATAGGACAAAAGACTCTTATAGCTTTTCACTATTGAACATGGTGTTATCTGTGGGTGTGTCATACATTGCTTTGTAATTGCCATATGACACCACAGACAGCCTTTATTACATTGAGGAACATATTTTCTACACCTAATTTGTTGGAAATTTTTATCATGAAAGGATGTTGAATTTTGTCAAAATTCTCTGCATCTATTGAAATAATCATATGGTGTCTGTCCCTCCATTTGTTAATGTGGTGTATCACAATTATAAATTTACATAATTTGAACCCTTTTTGTATTCCTGGGGAAAATCCCACTTAGTCATTATATGTGATCCTTTTAATGTACCATTGAATTTGGTGTGTTAGTGTTTTACTGAAGTCTTTGCATCTGTGTTCAACAGTGATATTGGTGGGAAATTTTCTTTTCTTGTAGTGTCTAGCTTTGTCAGAGTAATGCTGCTCTCACAGAATGTGTTTGGAAGTATTCCCTCTCTTCATGTTTTGAAAGAGTTTGAGAAAGATTGGTATTAGTTATCTTCCAAATGCTTGGTAGAATTTAGCAGTGAAGGCATCAAGTCCTGTACTTTTCTTTGATGGGAAACTTCATTACTGAAGTGACCTGCTTTCTCATTATTGATATATTTAGATTTTCTGTTCCTTCAAGATTCAGTCTTAGTAGATTGCATGTGTCTGGGAATTTATCTGTTTCTTCTAGGTTACCTAATTTGTTGGCATATAATTTTTCATAGTAGTTTTTTTTTTTTGATTCTTTGTATTTCTGTGGTATCAGTTGTGATGTCTCTATTTTCATTTCTAATTTTATTTATTTGAGTCTTTTTTTCTTTGTTTAGTTAAAAGTTAGTCATCTGAAAAACACTTCTTAGTTTTGTGGATTTTGCCTATTGTTTTGCTAGTCTCTATTTTGTTTACTTCTTATCTTCAATTTATTTATTCCTTTTGTTAACCTTTGGCTTAGTTTGTACTTTTTTTCTAGTTCTTTGAGGTGTAATGTTAGGTTGTTTATTGAGATTTTTCTTTTTTATTGTAGTTATTTAGTGCCATAAACTTCCCTTTTAGAACTGTTTTTGCTGCATCCCATAAATTTTGGTATACTGTATGCACATTTTCACTTGTCTCGAGATATTTTTCGATTTTCTTTTTGATTTCTTCTTTTACCCATTAGTTGTTCAGGAGCATTTTGTTTCATTTACATGTATTTGTAAATTTGGGGGAATTTCTTATTATTAATTTCCAGTTTCATGCCATAGTGGTTGGAAAAGACAGTTAACATGATTTCAATCTTAAATTTGTTAATACCTGTTTTGTTTCCTAACATATGAGCTACCCTGAAGAATGTTCCATGTGCTTTTAAGAACAATATGTACTCCACTGCTGTTGGATGGAATATTCTGTATATGCCTATAAGGTCCATTTGGTCTATAGCATTATTCAAGTCCCCTATCCTTATTGATTTTTGTCGTTGTTGATCTGTCATTGATCTATCATTGTTGAAAGTTGTGTATTGAAGTCTCCTACTATTACTGTATTGCTATCTATTTCTCCCTTCAGTTCCGTTAATATTCATTTTATATATTTAAGTACTTTAATGTTGGCTGCATATATATTTATAATTGTTATATCTTCTTGATTAAATGAACCCTTTATCATTGTATAATAACCTTCTTTATCTCTTATGATACTTTTTGTCATAAAGACTACTTTGCGTAATCTAAATACAACTACCAGTGGTTATCACAGGAATAAAATATCTTTTTCCACCTCCCCATTTTCAGCCTATGCATGTCCTTAATGCTAAAGTGAGTCTTTTGTAGATACCATATAAATGGTTTTTCTTTTTTTTGACCCATTCAATCACTCTGTCTTTTGATAAAATAATTTAATCAATTTACATTTAAAGTTATTATTGATAGGCAGGACTAGATTTTCTAACTATTTTGTAGTTCCTTTATTTCTTTCTCCATTGCAGTCTTTTTTTTGTGATTTGATGATTTTATATTGTTATATTTTGTCATGATATCCTTATGTAACTACTACAGATTTTTTCATAATTACCCATGAGGTTTACATAAATAAAACACCTTATACTTACGAAAGTCTATTTTAAACTGATAACAATTTAACTTCAACCACATACAAAAATTCTACACTTTTACTTCTCTACCCCCACATTTTATGTTATTAATATCACAAATTACATGTTTTTATATTTTGTGTTCATTACCAAATTACTGTAGGCACAGTTATGTGTCACATCACAACATTCTGATCAACCACAAACCACATATACAATGATGGTCTCATAAGATTATCATAAAGTTGAAAAACTTCTTACTGTCTAGTGACGTTACAGCTGTTATAACACCATAACACAATGCATTACTCATGTATACATCATGATGCAGGCATAAACAAACCTACTGTGCTGGCAATCATATAAAAGTATAGCACATACAATTATGTACAGTACATACTATTTAATAACGATAATAAATAACTATTTTCTGTATTTACCATCTATCCTTTTTATAATTATTTTAGAGTGTACTTCTTCCACTTATTAAAAAAAGTTTACTGTAAAACAGTGTGCCATATTATGCTAGCAGCAGCCTCTTACATCTTGTGTTTATTGTGTCCTTTGATTGTATTATTGTATCTTGTGGTTAAATTAATCTAGTATTGTTTTGTTCATCATGGCCCTTAAGCATACAAAATCTACAAATAATGCTGCTGGTAGAAGCCACATCAAGTGATTGACCTGACTGACTGGGAAATGAAATTAAAAGTGATTAATGATTATAGAGGGGGAAAATCAGTGATGGTTATTGCTCACCAGTCAGGCATGTTCCATTACCACATAGGTACGATCTTGAAGAACAAGAACAAAGTGACAAACTGTTAAAGAATCTGCTTCATTGAAGGCAAGGAGACTAACAAAACTTTGACATGGGTCTATATCAGATATGGAGACACTTCTAATGAACTGGATTGAAGACAAGACACAGAAACATATCCCTCTCAGTCCCATGAAGTTCATGGCCAATGCAAAAGGTTTGTTTGCAACATTGAAGGAAAAGTTTAGGCCTGACTACGTTGGTAGATTTAGTGCTAGCTTTGGGTTGCTTAAATTATTGAAAAATTGTTATTCATTACATAATGTGGAAGTGAGTGGTGAGTCTGCAAGGGTTGATGTGAAGGCAGCTGAAGAATTTTGGAAAACTCTAGATAAGCTGATTGTGGAGTAAAATTACTTGCGAAGCAAATATTCTATACAGATGAAATCTCCATCATATTCCAGAAATGGATGCCTGAAAAGATTTTTATCCTAAGGAGGCCAAGTCAATGCCAAGTTTCAAGGTTTTTTAAAAAGAGGATAACAGTCTTGCTTGAGGGCAATATTGCACGCTACAAATTGAAACCCTTTGTGATCTTGCACAGTGAGAACCCCAAGTCTTTCAAACATATCAATAAACACACACTGCCTGTGTACAACAAGAAAAATAAGAAATCATGGATGACCCACCTCCTCTTTCAAAATGTCCTCCTAAATTGTTATGCCAGCAAAATTGAGAAATACTGTTTAAAGAATAATATGCCTTTCTACATTTTGCTTATTGTTGAGAATGCTTCTGCATATTCTCTTTTTATTGGTGATCTTTATCCCAAAGTCAAAGTGGTGATTCCAAGTACCACATATTTAAGTAAACCAATGGATCAACTAGTTATAGCAGCTATAAGACCTATTACTTGAGGAGGATTTTTGCCCAGGTTACTGTTGCAATTGAGAAAGACACAGAGAAGACACTGGTAAAATTCTGGAAAAATTACAACATCTATGACTGCATCAAGAACTTTGCTTGGGCTTGGGTGATGTCACTGTGGACTATATATGAATGGTCCCTGGAAGAAGGCACACAAGTTTCATCTGCAATGTCAAAGGATTTGCCAAGGATGAGGGTGTTATAAAAATGAAAAAAAAGGCTAGGCACAGTGGCTCATGCCTGTAATCCCAACAGTTTGGGAGGCTGAGGCGGTTGGATCACCCGAGATCAGGAGTTCAAGATCAGCCTGACCAACATGGCAAAACCCTGTCTCCACTAAAAATACAAAAAAATTAGCTGGGCATTGTGGTGGGCACTTGTAACCTCAGCTGCTTAGGAGGCTGAGGTAGGAGAATCGCTTTAATCTGGGAGCCAAGGTGGCGCCATTGCACTCCAACCTGGGCAACAAGAGCAAAACTCCGTCTCAAAAAAAAAAAAAAAAAAAAAAAAAGATAAAAGAAAGAAAAATTGTGTGGCTCAGATGGCAAACAATTGTAACCTGGGTGTGGATGAGGACGACATTGAAGAGCTCCTAGAGGTGGTTTCTGGCAAATTGATTCATGAGGAATGGTTTGAACAGGAACAGGAACACAGAGCTTAAGAAGAAACAAGAGAAAGAAAAACTGGAGAAGAAAAAGAAGAACCTCGAGAAAATTCACACTGGAGGGCTTAGCAGAAGCTTTTGCAAACCTCAAGAAGATCCTTAAAAAGACTGAGGCCGGGTGCGGTGGCTCAAGCCTGTAATTCCAGCACTTTGGGAGGCCGAGACGGGCGGATCATGAGGTCGGGAGATCAAGACCATCCTGGCTAACATGGTGAAACCCCGTCTCTACTAAAAAAATACAAAAAACTAGCCGGGCGACGTGGCGGGCGCCTGTAGTCCCAGCTACTCGGGAGGCTGAGGCAGGAGAATGGCGTAAACCCAGGAGGCGGAGCTTG